>NC_084570.2:14232500-14245000 GCF_033978685.3 Nerophis lumbriciformis | reverse complement strand
ACCACTCCGAAGCACGTCATCAACATAAAAGTTGAGTGCTTTTTAACGGATCCCTCTGCAAACTGCCATAAAGAAGAATATAACAAAACAAATGGCTATTTACACAGCAGGAAACATCAATGACAAGCTGTCATGACTAAAGAGCAGTGGTTCTTAACCTTTTTGGAGGTACCGAACCCCACCAGTTTCATATGCGCATTCACCAAACCCTTTCTTTAGCGGGAAAAAAAAAAAAAAAATTGTCAAATTCAAGACAAAGTTATATGTTTTTGGTAACACTTTAGTATGGGGAACATATTCTAAGTAACAAAGACTTAATTTAGAGTTATTTGGACATTAGGGGAACATATTGTAAGTAATAAAGACTTAATTTAGAGTTATTTGGTTAGGGTTATAATAAGGCCATGCCGAATAAGGCATTAATAAGTACTTAATAATGACTAGTTAAGAGCCAATATGTTACTAATTTGCATGTTAATAAGCAACTAATTAATAGTGAATATGTTCCCCATACTAAAGTGTTACCATGTTTTTATTGCTGGTGCACAAAATGAACCGTGCATGAACATCACCTTGTTCAAACAACAAAACCAACACAGTGCATAAACTCACAACAAATTACACACCTGCAAGTCAGTCAGCTGTTGCCGTATCCGTAATACGCCGATAGGGAGAAGTTTGTATTTACACGATGAGTCGGGTGTGTTTTGACCTCCGCCGATCCCCTGAGGCCGACTCACCGAACCCCTAGGGTTCGATCGAACCCAGGTTAAGAACCACTGCTATAGAGAAATAAAAACATTTGCCGTGTTTATGTTGGCCTCCATAGGCTCCAGCGCCCCCCGCGACCCCAAAAGGGAATAAGCGGTAGAAAATGGATGGATGGATGGATGTTGGCCTCCAAAAAACAACGTTGTTCTTTAGGACCACAGGTTCGCCTGTCACTCGCATTTGGTTGACCCAATTGTCCCTGAGTTCAGTCAATCAATCAATCAATCAAAGTTTATTTATATAGCCCTTAATCACAAGTGTCTCAAAGGGCTGCGCAAGCCACAACGACATCCTCGGCTCAGATCCCACATCAGGGCAAGGAAAAACTCAACCCAGTGGGATACAATGAGAAACCGTGGAGGGGACCGCAGATGTGGGGAGGTCCCACCGCTGCTGCTCACTGCTCCTCTCACTTCCCAGGGAGTGAACAAAGGGATGGGTCAAATGCAGAAGACACATTTCACCACACCTAGTGTGTGTGTGAGACTATCAGTGGAACTTTAGCTCTATTTAAATCTCTCTGAAAAGAGACTATCCGTGAAGAATGGAAGCATCACTTTATCGTATGCATTCTTATGAATTGTGCTTCCATATTTAATCGACACAGATAAAGATAAACTGCAGTGCAACTCCCGACGGTTAGTCAGTGGTGGGCCGACATGATCATAGTTAAAGATGAAATAATTTTTTCATTTACTTTCCCTAAATATCTAAAAGTATTCATATTTTCTTCATGTCACTTTATGCTCCTTCCAATGCTGTTGTTTTTAGTTTTAGTTTGTATCCAATCAGAATTCAGCTAGCTTATGTTGCCATGCTGTACCAAATCTGCCGGAGGCCTTCAGAATCAACAATGCGGGCGTCCGTGCACTGTAAGTGAACGGGCACATACAGTTGATAGACAGTTGAGATAGCCAATCAGATCACGAGTTGTTGTCAGTAAGACCTTCTAGATGGCCTCACGTTGAACGTGACATTTACGCGTCCTGTGATTGGATACTCACCGGGGCCGTTAGTGGATGAATTAGAGAACACATACAGTTGATAGACAGTTGCGATAGCCAATCAGATCACAAGTTGTTGACAGTAGCCTATCTAGGTAGCCTGATGTTAATGAAACTGTGATTGGATACTCACTTGTCACTCCAAAGTGAGTATCCATTCACAAGTTTCAATTTAGTGGGAAGTGTTGCGCCGTAGCCAGACCAGGATAGCAGAGAAGGAGAACGAAACGTTGATTAGGCGGCAGATAAATTGTAGCGTCCCTGAAGAGTTGGTGCTGCAGGGAATTCTGGGAATTTGTTCTGTAGTGTAGAAATGTGTTTGTCATTCTTGGTTAGCGTGGTTTCACTATATGGCACATGTTTATGACAGTGTTGGCGTTGTTCATACGGCCACCCTTAGTGTAACATGTATGGCTGTTGACTGAGTATGCACTTCATTCACTTGTGTGTGTGTGTGTGTGTGTGTGTGTGTGTGTGTGTGTGTGTGTGTGTGTGTGTGTGTGTGTGTGTGTGTGTGTGTGTGTGTGTGTGTGTGTGTGTGTGTTCAAAATCATCAGGATTAATAAAAATGGCATTGATCGGGCAGAATGAAATGTTTTCTACACATCTTCAACTGAAGACCATTATTAACCCATCCAATGCTACAATATTTAAAGAGAAACCACATCTTGTGTCGATGTCGGCCAACCCCGGAGGCTACCTCAACTGTTCTAGCGATGAAATGGGGAAATGCTCGCCATTTCCACTCGAATCAGCCGACGACGAGGGGTACCGCCGGCTTATACGGCGTCGAATAGTGAGTTCAAATACCGTATATTACCAAATAGTAGCCCGGGCGTTAATTTCACAAAATCGATTTTGGAGACAAGTGTTTAAAAGAAGCAGGCGGTTATTTGCACAAGGATTTTATTTATTTTTGTATCAGCCTGCACCAGGCCATTATTTGGTTACAATGGTTACTGTCCAGTATTGGTTTTTCGTACAAAAAACTTTAAATGTAAAAGCTATTGTAAACATACAAACAAAAAAACAAGAGATCAACATGAGGTAGGCTATCAAAAGACAAGAGATCAACAAGGCCTCAACATGGCAGTAGTGTAACAATTGTCAAATAGAATACCAATACTAAAAATAAATTTAATTTTTTTTTAATAAATTTAAAAAAAATTTAATAAATTTAATTTTTTAAATAAAGCAGCCTACCGGGAAAAATGAAATTATGGTACCAAGTACTGAAGTATAAATCCCACCATCAAAACAGAACCATAATACTGTCACTTAAATAAAATAAAGGCTACAGTACTCCAAGTTTTAAATAAAGCAGCATACAGGAAAAATAAAAGTATGGTACCAAGTACTCTATAAAACCATCAAAACAATAATGCTGCAGCAAACGCAACCCCAGTAGCATTTTAATCTAAATTATGCAAATAACAGCCCATGGGCGGCTATTTGGACATAGGCGGTTATTAGGAAGAGGCGGTTAATTCACAAAATGGGGTCAGACCCCGGGCGGCTATTAGGACATGGGCGGTTATTTGCCCAAGGTCGTTTATTTGGTAATATACGGTATTTACACTTTTAATATGTTTTTTGCAATTGTGATTTTGACAGTACCACATAAGATATGTTTTAATTGCTGATGCTTTTTAATTGGTTTTTAAATGCGCCAGAAAATAACCCGTTTTGTACACTGTTGATGTGATTCAATGCTCAGTAGGGCATAGATTTGTTCTTGTATAGTATTTCTCCAGCAATGGTCATGTGGTGACATTGAGTTGAGTTGAGTTTGAGTTTATTTCGAACATGCAAGCGTACAACATGATACATCACAATTTCCAGTTTCTCTTTTCAACATGTTCGAAAAGGAGTAGGAAGAAGCAGAGCTTATTTAATCCTACCCCTTTTCTTTTACATAACTGTTGCCAAAACTTTAGTTCACTTCCTGTTCTCAATTTATTCACAATATACTCCATAAGTAATCACAATAAAAATAAATAAATAAATAATAATTGGTGAAGTAAGTTATATTTCATATGATGAGATAAGTAAGATTATTTTGAGAGTGAAAGAATGGATGAATTAAATAAATTCTGAATGTTTATCATGGTTCTTCTTCTTTGTACTTTGTAAACACTTTAAGTTTGAAGAGTTTCTTGAAGTGGATCATATTAGTACATTGTTTTATTGCTTTGCTTAATCCATTCCATAATTTAGTTCCACATACTGATATACTGAAGGTCTTAAGTGTTGTACGTGCGTACAAATGTTTTAAATTACATTCTAAGATTATATTTCTCCTTTTTTTTTGAGAAGAATTGTTGTATATTCTTGGGTAGCAGGTTATAGTTTGCTTTGTGTATAATTTTAGCTGTTTGCAAATTCACTATGTCATTAATGATGGTATTTTGAGAGGTAATCATTGAAGTCGGACATCACTGAAGGCCTAGGTGGGAAACGCACGGCCCGCCACTGCGGCTAGTATTACCATTTTGAATTAAAATGATCATAAACCGCGTAAAATCACGGACCGGTGATACTGCTCAGGTGCTAGAGAAGCAAGCTAGTTTAAATGCTAACATGAATACACTTTTCCTCATTAAGAAACGACAAACGTGTTTATTAAACACATTGATTTCCGAGTAACTTAACTTTTTTTTTATCACAGAATGATCGATCTATACGCAAAGAAATAATGACAACAGGAAGCAAACTCTCGCCACGTCACATAAACAGGAAGTGAAGCACCCATTTTCGCTTTCGTATTAAAAAAAACCTAACTAAAACCTTTGCAAGTTAAAACAGAAGACGATAAACACATTCAAACACTCCAATAAAAAAAATAATAATATGGCTCTTAAGCTAGAACAATATATATTGTTTCTTCTGCCAAGAAAGTAGATTGTTTGTCCATTTATTTTATTTAATATTAGAAATAGTACTTGGTTAAAATAATTCAGAGTGTGTACAAGTTCTTTTTCAGCACATTCAACAAATACAGATAATAACTAGATGAGGCTATTCCTGAAGGAATTGCGTGTGAATGCTCCAATGCTGAAGTTGAACTGAAATCCTGGAATTTGTTTAGAATTGTTGAAGGAGACCACAAAATTCCCAAACAGGCTGAATATTTTGAAGTTGGAACAGTTTGAATCAGATGAATAATGTGGAACTTTGAAGAATGTCCCATTGGGGACGGTATGGCGTAGTGAGCAGAGCGGCCGTGCCAGAAACCTGGGGTTGCAGGTTCGCTCCCCGCCTCTTGACATCCAAATCGCTGCCGTTGTGTCCTTGGGCAGGACACTTCACCCTTGCCCCCGGTGCCGCTCACACTGGTGAATGAATGATGAATGAATGATAGGTGGTGGTCGGAGGGGCCGTAGGCGCAAAATGGCAGCCTCGCTTCCGTCAGTCTACCCCAGGGCAGCTGTGGCTACAAATGTAGCTTACCACCACCAGGTGTGAATGAATGATGGGTTCCCACTTCTCTGTGAGCGCTTTGAGTATCTAATAATAGAAAAGCGCGATATAAGATCTAATCCATTATTATTATTATTATTGATTTCAATGGGAATTACCAAAACATTTGTGAATTTCGAGAAAAGCGGGAATTTTTTTGAAAATGGTAGAAAAAACTTGAATGGTCTGAATGAGTTGAAATGGTTGGTGTTTAAATTTTTCAAATCGGTCGAGAAATGTTGAAGTAGTAACATGTTGAATTGAGAAATGGTATTACGAAATTCCTTGAATTTCGGGAAAACCGGGAATTTTTCCAGTTCAAAAAACAACTTTGATTTTTTGTCCTGATTAAGAAGAATGTTTTGACGGTGGAGCGGTTGAAGTGGGTTGAAAAATATGTGAGTAGTAGTCACCAGATAAAAGAGTGGAAATAGCATTTTGGAAAACCAGGAATTCTGGAAAATGCCGGATTTTTTTTTTTTTTTTTGGAAAAAAGTACTTTGAATTTCCAGAATGGTGGAATGTGTTGAAGGTGGAATGGTTTGAATTGGTTGAAAACTGTGGCAATGGAAATTTGAAAAATGGCCAATTCATTCTGAATACGAAAAATGTTCCGGAAAACCTGGAATTCTGGGAATTTTGGAATTTGTCAAGGGAAAGCCCGCGATTACGGACACTCTAACCACAAGGCCACTGAGCAGGTCTTTATTAAGATATTAAGCATTTCTTGCTTTTAGGGGGATAATGTTAAGTTAAATGCGATTTTAGAATGTTTTTATACTCAGTGGTCGAGTGGTTAGAGTGTCCGCCCTGAGATCGGTAGGTTGTGAGTTCAAACCCCGGCCGAGTCATACCAAAGACTATAAAAATGGTAGCCATTACCTCCCTGCTTGGCACTCAGCATCAAGGGTTGGAATTGGGGGTTAAATCACCAAAAATGATTCCCGGGCGTGGCCACTGCTGCTGCTCATTGCTCCCCTCACCTCCCAGGGGGTGAACAAGGGTGATGGGTCAGGAATTCTGAAAAATGCTGGATATTTTTTTTGTTTTTTTGGGAAAAAAAGTAGTTTGAATTTCCAGAATGGTGGAATGTGTTGAAGGTGGAATGGTCTGAATTGGTTGAAAACTGTGGAAATGGTGGAAGTTTGAAAAATGGCCAATTCATTCTGAATACGAAAAATGTTCCGGAAAACCTGGAATTCTGGGAAATCTGGGAATTTTGGAATTTGTCAAGGGAAAGCCCGCGATTCCGGACACTCTAACCACAAGGCCACTGAGCAGGTCGTTATTAAGTATTAAGATATTAAGCATTTCTTGCTTTTAGGAGGATATTGTTAAGTTAAATGCGATTTTAGAATGTTTTTGTACTCAGTGGTCGAGTAGTTAGAGTGTCCGCCCTGAGATCGGTAGGTTGTGAGTTCAAACCCTGGCCGAGTCATACCAAAGACTATAAAAATGGTAGCCATTACCTCCCTGCTTGGCACTCAGCATCAAGGGTTGGAATTGGGGGTTAAATCACCAAAAATGATTCCCGGGCGTGGCCACTGCTGCTGCTCACTGCTCCCCTCACCTCCCAGGGGGTGAACAAGGGTGATAGGTCAGGAATTCTGGAAAATGCTGGATTGATTTTTTTTTGGGGGGGGGGGGGGAAGTAGTTTGAATTTCCAGAATGGTGGAATGTGTTGAAGGTGGAATGGTTTGAATTGGTTGGAAACTGTGAAAATGGTGGAAGTTTGAAAAATGGCCAATTCATTCTGAATACGAAAAATGTCCCAGAAAACCTGGAATTCTGGGAAATCTGGGAATTTTTGGAATTTGTCAAGGGAAAGCCAGCGATTCCCGGATAAGCTGAACAGTTTGAAGTTGGAACGGTTTGAATCGGATGAAAAATGTGGAAGGTATAGAGCGCGCCAAAATCTAGAGAAGAATAAGAATAAGTTGGATAATAAATAGATGAATTTTGATATATCACTTTGGTGGCCCTGCGATGAGGTGGCGACTTGTCCAGGGTGTACCCCGCCTTCCGCCTGATTGTAGCTGAGATGGGCTCCAGCGCCCCCCGCGACCCCGAAGGGAATAAGCGGTAGAAAATGGATGGATGGATGGATCACTTTGGTCACAATAACCATGATACAAAATGCATCCGTAAAACACTCATACAGTACTTTTTCCTCTAAAATGTTCGTGTCTTTTTTTTTTTTTTTTTTTTTTTTTTTTAGAGGAAAAAGTACTGTATGAGTGTTTTACGGATGCATTTTGTATCATGGTTATTTTATTTTTTTTCCTCTAAAATGTTCGTGTCTCGAGTGAGGGAAGAGTGGATCGTGAGATCGACAGGCGGATCGGTGCGGTGTCTTCAGTAATGCGGACGCTGTATCGATCCGTTGTGGTGAAGAAGGAGCTGAGCCGGAAGGCAAAGCTCTCAATTTACCGGTCGATCTACGTTCCCATCCTCACCTATGGTCATGAGCTTTGGGTTATGACCGAAAGGACAAGATCACGGGTACAAGCGGCCGAAATGAGTTTCCTCCGCCGGGTGGCGGGGCTCTCCCTTAGAGATAGGGTGAGAAGCTCTGTCATCCGGGGGGAGCTCAAAGTAAAGCCGCTGCTCCTCCGCATCGAGAGGAGCCAGATGAGGTGGTTCGGGCATCTGGTCAGGATGCCACCCGAGCGCCTCCCTAAGGAGGTGTTTAGGGCATGTCCGACCGGTAGGAGGCCACGAGGAAGACCCAGGACACGTTGGGAAGACTATGTCTCCCGGCTGGCCTGGGAACGCCTCGGGATCCCCCGGGAGGAGCTGGACGAAGTGGCTGGGGAGAGGGAAGTCTGGGCTTCCCTGCTTAGGCTGCTGCCCCCGCGACCCGACCTCGGATAAGCGGAAGAAGATGGATGGATGGATGGATGTTCGTGTCTGTACATGTTAGTGGAAACTGAATTAAAATAGAAAAAAACAACATACTTGCAGGATTTTGGATTCCTTTTTTTTTTTTTTTTTTTAATCATATCAAGCTTTTTTTGTTTCGTCATGACGTCAAGATCTTCACACCCTCCGAGTGGCTGCGTCTCAGTGGGAGCTCGCTGCTTTAATTAGGGCTGTCACTCAAGGATCTGCTCTGTTCTTTCCCTTATTTTTACCCTCTGGCTCTTTCACGGTTGCTTTGACCAGACCCTTTTTGTTGTTCTAATATCATCATTTCATGTTTGCCCTTGGATCTTGCTCGGTTATTCCTAACCACGACCATTGACTCCTTCTTTTATCAGCACTTCACCGAGGGCTTGGCCCCCCCAAAAAAACAATGTCAATATATGACCATAGACACAAATGCTTTAGATAAAACGTTATATCCCGTATTTTTCGGACTATAAGCCGCATTTTTTTTTCATAGTTTGGCCGGGGGTGCGACTTATACTCAGGAGCGACTTATGTGTGAAATTATTAACACACTACTGTAAAATATCAAATAATGATATTTAGCTCATTCACGTAAGAGACTAGACGTATAAGATTTCATGGGATTTAGCGATTAGGAGTGACAGATTGTTTGGTAAACGTATAGCATGTTCTATATGTTATAGTTATTTGAATGACTCTTACCTGTCAGGGCTTGGTCCTTGGGGTTGTTTTTTCCGGAAGGCAACGGAAATTTGGCTCGAGCGAGACTGGAATGTGAGTACATATTTTATTTAATATTATCAAAAAAGAACAAACGAAAAGCGCGCACAATGGCGGAGGTACAAAACTTGGCTAATGAAAACAAAACTTGCACATAGGCAGAAACTGTGAACAATGAAACAAAAACTTACTTGGCATGGGACTGTGAACATGGCTTGAGAGGATAAAGTGTATGCAGAGCATAAATGCAGATGTCGCCAGGCTGACCAACAGAAAAAGAAAAGCTTAAATAACACAGACATGATTAACGAAAACAGGTGCGTGACTCAAAACGTAAAACAGGTGCGTGACGTGACAGGTGAAAACTAATGGGTTGCTATGGAAACAAATCAAGGGAGTGAACAACCAGAAACTAAAGAGTCCAATAACTAAACAAAACAAAACATGACTAAAACAAAAACATGATCAACACAGACATGACATTATCATAATATGTTACGTTAACATACCAGGCACGTTCTCAGTTGGTTATTTATGCCTCATATAACGTACACTTATTCAGCCTGTTGTTCACTATTCTTTATTTATTTTAAATTGCCTTTCAAATGTCTATTCTTGGTGTTGAGTTTTATCAAATACATTTCCCCCAAAAAATGTGACTTATACTCCAGTGCGACTTATATATGGTTTTTTCCTTCTTTATTGTGCATTTTCTGCCGGTGCGACTTATACTCCGGAGCGACTTATACTCCGAAAAATACGGTACCTTTTGGTCGAAAGAAAACGGAAGTTACGAAGCGATGTTGGTTGTATGAACAAAGGAACTCACTCTCTGGTAACCCAGCAAAACAGGAAATGATCACTGAGCAATGAAAGGGACACTCTAACAGCCAATCACGTAACAGTATCAACTGTCGAGTTCGGTTGCACCATCTTGTTGTCTAGTGCAGTGTTTTTCAACCTTTTTTCAGCCAATGAAAATTTTTTGCGTTGAAAAAGGCACACCACCAGCAGGAATCATAAAAAAAACGAAACTCAGTTGACAGTAAAAAGTCGTCGTCGCAATTGTTGGATATGACTTTAAACCATAACCAACCATGCATCAATATAGCTCTTGTCTCAAAGTAGGTGTACTGTCACCACCTGTCACATCACGCCGTGACTTATTTTGAGTTGTTTGCTGTTTTCCTTTGTCGTGTTTTAGTTCTTGTCTTGCGCTCCTATTTTGGTGGCTTTTTCTCTTTTGTTGGTGTTTTCCTGTGGCAGTTTCATGTCTTCCTTTGAGCGATATTTCTTGCATCTACTTTGTTTTAGCAATCAAGAATATTTCAGTTGTTTTTATCCTTCTTTGTGGGGACATTGTTGATTGTCATGTCATGTTCGGATGTACATTGTGGACGCCGTCTTTGCTCCACAGTAAGTCTTTGCTGTCGTCCAGCATTCTGTTTTTGTTTACTTTTTAGCCAGTTCAGTTTTAGTTTAATTCTGCATAGCCTTCCCTAAGCTTCATTGCCTTTTCTTAGGGGCGCACACCTTTTGTTTATATTTGATTTAAGCATTAGACACATTTTTACCTGCACACTGCCTCCCGCTGTTTCCGACATCTACAGAGCAATTAGCTACCGGCTGCCACCTACTGATATGGAAGAGTATTACACGGTTACTCTGCCGAGCCCTAGACAGCACCAACACTCAACAACAACACATAATTTACAGACTATAATTACTGGTTTGCAAAAAATATTTTTAACCCAAATAGGTGAAATTAGATAATCTCCCACGGCACACCAGACTGTATCTCCACTGTGCCGCGGCACACTAGTTGAAAAACACTGGTCCAAGGGTTGATTATTTGCATGGAGTGAGAAGATAAACTAAATATGACTGCTGTAGAGAGTAGTGTTTTCCCAGTACCAATATTTTAGTAACGGTACCAAAATGTATTTTGATACTTTTTGGTACTTTTCTAAATAAAGGGGACCACAAAAAAATGGCATTATTGGCTTTATTTTAACCAAAAGATTTTTGGTTACATTAAACATATGTTTTTTATTGCAATCGTAGAACAATGTTGTCCTTAAATAAAGTAGTGAACATACTAACTAGACAACCTGTCTTTTAGCAGTAAGTAAACAAACAAAGGCTTCTAATTTGCGTATGCAGTAACATATTGTGTAACTTCTCATTCTATTTTGTCAAAATTATGAGGGACAAGCTGTAAAAAATGTTGTTCATTTACTGTTAATGTCTGTTTACTTTCTCTTTTAACATGTTCTATCTACACTTCTGTTAAAATGTAATAATCACTTATTATTCTGTTGTTTGGACACTTTACATTAGTTTTGGATGATACCACACATTTTTTTCAGTGTTATAACTTCACCTTTATCTTTAGTTTTTAAGCCAAAATGCATCTGTTCTCCCTTTTCTGTCTACACACTGTCTGCTTGTAAGTACTCTGTGATTGTGACCTGCCGAACATGCTCCTCTGCTGGTAAAACCAGCAATGTCACAACGTGGAGACGCGCCGTCATGCCCAGGGACCGGTACTTTTGAAACAGAGCATAGTACCGTTTTTGATTCATTAGTACCGCGATACTATACCAGTACTGGTATACCGTACAACCCTAGTAGAGAGTGAATATATTGTGGATTAAACAGGAAAAGTCACTTCGAGAGTATGGCAGTTTTCTGGATTTATTCCTTAGTATATTTCCTTTTAAACCCTCGTCCATTCCCTATTCGGGTATTCGGAAACAACAATATAACAAATATGCTACTTTGAAATAATACCAATTTGGTCCAATAATATTTAAATAATAATTACTATATAACATACCAAAAAAAAAAAAAAAAATACCAGGCCAAATTAAGTGTTACAAAGCTGTAACTTCCTGGCACTCAACCTACAAAAACAGTTCTTATCTTAATGTTTACCTTTTTAACACTTTGCACTATTTTGTTACACTTTAACTTTGATAAAGTTAAAGTTAAAGTACCAATGATAGTCTCACGCACACACTAGGTGTGGTGAAATTATCCTCTTCATTTGACCCATCCCCTTGTTCCACCCCCTGGGAGGTGAGGGGAGCAGTGAGCAGCAGCGGTGGCCACGCTCGGGAATCAATTTGGTGATTTAACCTCCAAATCCCTTGATGCTGAGTGCCAAGCAGGGAGGTAATGGGTCCCATTTTTATAGTCTTTGGTATGACTCGGCCGGGGTTTGAACTCACAGGGCGGACACTCTAACCACAAGGCCACTGAGCAGGTCTTTATTAAGTATTAAGGTATTAAGCATGTCTTGCTTTTAGGAGGATATTGTTAAGTTAAATGCGATTTTATAATTTTTTTTTACTCAGTGGCCTAGTGGTTAGAGTGTCCGCCCTGAGATCGGTAGGTCGTGAGTTCAAACCCCGGCCGAGTCATACCAAAGACTATAAAAATGGGAGCCATTACCTCCCTGCTTGGCACTCAGCATCAAGGGTTGGAATTGGGGGTTAAATCACCAAAAATGATTCCCGGGCGTGGCCACCGCTGCTGCTCACTGCTCCCCTCACCTCCCAGGGGGTGAACAAGGGTAATGGGTCAAATGCAGAGAATAATTTCGCCACACCTAGTGTGTGTGAGAGAATAATAATTGTACTTTAACTTTA
>NC_084570.2:14117500-14225000 GCF_033978685.3 Nerophis lumbriciformis | reverse complement strand
TAAGTAAGACCAAGATTTTTGGAGTATAATAAGTCACTTATTATGTTATTGTCATTTGAAGCTAGCCAATAATAAATAAAATACTTCTTACCATTAATGTGACTTCTTGAACAGGTGCGGTAAAAAACGGATGGATGGATTAAAATGCATGAGAATGTTTTATATTTTGAACGTTAATTTTAACACTGTGATTACCAGCAAAATTATTCATGATTTATCGTGTTAAGCAATGTCAGCTAAGATTTATCTGAGAGCCATCAAAAGAGCCACATTTGGCTCTAGAGCCATAGGTTCCCTACCCCTGGTATATATATGTATATATATATATATATATATATATATATATGTATGTATGTATGTATGTATGTATGTATGTATGTATGTATGTATGACCGATTTTATCGATTAAGAATCGTTAGAAATAAGAATCGTGACGAATTCGAAAATCAATTTATTTTTTTTGACACCCCTAATGTTTATAAGCACAGTTTTGTTTGTTTTGTTAAACTGGCAGGTCATATCCCACTGCTGATCTTTTTTCAATGTTTAGTTACCTCTTGGCAGCTGCGACCGCGGTTTAAATCATGTGCAAAAATATGTTGAAGCACAGTGACCCGAAAGACAAATATACACACATATATACATAATATCATGACGACTGAAATGCTGGTAGCGTGACCACCCTAATGTCATGTTGCCCAGTCAGTCGTTGCACTTTTGTGCAAAATAATTGACCTTGTAATGGAAACACGTGTCTCATGGGGTTAGTGGACACAGTGTGCTGCTGATCCCCAAGTCGACCGTCACCTTTGCAGCGGGCTTGTGCCATACAACTTGCCAGATATCAATCAATTAGCATACTGTGCTTACAAATGCTCCTCTCCCACGTTGTACATCTGGGTCGCCTAATTAAGATGAGGCGTAGCATAATTAATGCCTTCGCTGGGCTAATTAGCACTCACTCAGGGCCACAGTTTTCAAGTTGCGAGAATATGTGCTAAGCTAGTGTTAATGTAATTCCACACCAGAGCAGAGAACATTTCCGCATGGCTGCGAGATGTATAGGATGCCTATCTAATAACAGGTAGGGTTTTTTTTAAGCCTCCAATTAAGTTACCAATCACAATACAATTTTATTTGTAATCAGAAAAAAAACCAGCAGTTTTTGAATGCTCTGCACGTTGTATGTTTTTTAAGTGAGGTCGCATTGAGTTTATCTTGAACGTGCATAAAAGGCATTTTCAGCCAGTTTTTATTGTCCTTTGAAAATGTTCTGAAAATGTAATTAATTCCTTATTAATGAAATAAATAGTCACGCATATTCTGATGTAGACTTAGACTTTTTAAATTATATTTAACTCTTAAAATATATCAAAGTGGCGCCCACATTCTTTAATTTTTCAGTATGTGGCTCTTAATGGAAAAGGTGTGGACACCCCCAATACAGGGTTACACTGAATCATGCTCACAATTACAAAACTCATTACACAGTTTAAAGCAGAAGTCAACATGTACCGGACTTACTTATGTCAGGCTTGTTACTGACAGTTTGGTTATGTTTGGGTTTTCCTCTGTGTTTGTGTTTATCTCCTGACCTCTTATTTTGGTTCCCTTTCCTGCATGTCTCCCTGAGCGCTGGTTTCCCTTACCTGTCCCTGATTGGCAGCCTGGCACACCTGGTTGCAGTTGCCAATCAGGCTACTATTTATGCCTGCCTCGCCCTCCAGTCAGGGCTCAATGATTCTGCCGGTCTTGAACCCCAAGATGCAGCGATGGCAGGCGTCGCGCAGGGAAACATGACTTTAATGTCAAAAAACAAATAGTGCAACTGGTAAGTGCACATGCAGGGAAAACAAGAACCAGGAAACAGGCAACAGGAAACAGGATAACAGGTTATAGGAAACAGGCAACAGGATACCGGAAACACTCTTCGAGCCCTGACTGGAGGACGAGGCAGGCATAAATAGTAGCCTGAATGGCAACTGCAACCAGGTGTGCCAGGCTGCCGATCAGGGACGGGTGAGGGAAACTAGCGCTCAATCAATCAATCAATCAATCAATCAATGTTTACTTATATAGCCCTAAATCACAAGTGTCTCAAAGGGCTGCACAAGCCACAACTACATCCTCTGTTCAGATCCCACATAAG
Source organism: Nerophis lumbriciformis (assembly GCF_033978685.3). NCBI lineage: Eukaryota > Metazoa > Chordata > Actinopteri > Syngnathiformes > Syngnathidae > Nerophis > Nerophis lumbriciformis. The sequence continues at coordinate 14,222,851 of NC_084570.2, read as the reverse complement.
GGCAAGGAAAAACTCACAACCCAGTGGAATGTCAATGTGAATGACTATGAGAAACCTTGGAGCAGGACCGCAGATGTGGGTGACCCCCCCACCCCCTTAGGGGAGACCGGATGCAATGGACGTCGAGTGGGTCTAGCATAATATTGTGAAAGTCCAGTCCATAGTGGATCTAACATAATAGTGAGAGTCCAGTCCATAGTGGGGCCAGCAGGAGACCATCCCGAGCGGAGACGGGTCAGCAGCGCAGAGATGTCCCCAACCGATGCACAGGCGAGCGGTCCACCCCGGGTCCCGACTCTGGACAGCCAGCACTTCATTCATGGCCACCGGACCTGTGTGTCTACCCCTCCACAAGGGAGAGGGGGGCAGAGCGGAAAAGAAAAGAAACGGCAGATCAACTAGTCTAAAAGGGGGGCTATTTAAAGGCTAGAGTATACAAATGAGTTTTAAGATGGGACTTGCTTCTACTGAGGTAGCATCTCTAACTGTTACTGGGAGGGCATTCCAGAGTACTGGAGCCCGAATACAAAACGCTCTATAGCCCGCAGACTTTTTTTGGGGCTCTGGGAATCACTAATTAGCCGGAGTTCTTTGAACGCAGATTTCTTGCCGGGACATATGGTACAATACAATCGGCAAGATAGGATGGAGGTAGACCGTGTAGTATGTTATACGTAAGTAGTAAAACCTTAAAGTCACATTTTAAGTGCACAGGAAGCCAGTGCAGGTGAGCCAGTATCGGCGTCTCAAGGAGACATGCAGGAAATGGAACCAAAATAAGAGCGCTGACAGGAAATAAACACAAACGCAGAGGAGAACCCAAACATAACCAAACTGTCAGTAACAAGCCTGACAATGTATATGTGCATACCCACATAAATGCTCTTATCTCCAAGACAATGTCTGTTTTGGTGTGAGGGATTGTTTAGCTTCACTTAAAGGCCTACTGAAATGCGATTTTCTTATTCAAACGGGGATAGCAGGTCCATTCTATGTGTCATACTTGATCATTTCGCGATATTGCCATGTTTTTGCTGAAAGGATTTAGTAGAGAACATCGACGATAAAGTTTGCAACTTTTCAAACACCTCCACAACACACTCAAACCCACATCCCAAAGTACCGTTCACCTCCCCAAAGTTCATACAGCACATATATTTCCCCAAAGTCCCCAAAGTTACGTACGTGACATGCACATAGCGGCATGCACGTACAGGCAAGAGATAAAATGTTTGGAAGCTGCAGCTGCATGCGTACTCACGGTACCGCATCTGCGCAACCAACTCAAAGTCCTCTTGGTAAGAGTCTCTGTTGTCCCAGTTCTCCACAGGCCAATGGTAAAGCTTGACTGTCATCTTCCGGGAATGTAAACAATGAAACACCGGCTGTGTTATCCGGCACAACAGTCAGGGGGTGCATTCTACGGCGGGGGTGCGTTATCCAGCACAACACCTACCGCAATACACCGCTTCCCACCTACAGCTTTCTTCTTTGCTGTCTCCATTGTTCATTGAACAAATTGCAAAAGATTCACCAACACAGATGTCCAGAATACTGTGGAATTTTGCGATGAAAACAGACGACTTAATAGCTGGCCACCATGCTGTCCCAAAATGTCCACTACAATCCGTGACATCACGCGCAGGCGTCATCATACCGAGACGTTTTCAGCAGGATATTTCGCGCAAAATTTAAAATTGCACTTTAGTAAGCTAACCCGGCCGTATTGGCATGTGTTGCAATGTTAAGATTTCATCATTGATGTATAAACTATCAGACTGCGTGGTCGGTAGTAGTGGGTGTCAGTAGGCCTTTAAGAGGCAAAGTGAGGAGGTGAGGCCTTCAGGGGTACTTGGGAGTGTAACCAACTGCAGCAGAGTAGACTCGGCGAGAGCCTGGGTGTTGGATGCAGGAAATACATTGAAGCGATGCAGATCTACAAAGCTGCATGTGTAGCTGCTCTATAGGAGGAGGAATCCAATAAGCCTGGGATCGGGAGTACCGGTACATGACAATGTTTTGGAGATTGATAGAGCTAATATCGGACAACAGGTCTCATGGCGGAAGTTTTTGAAAACCGGGGACATGCTTATTAAACGTGCAGGCCCATCAAGGACACTTGAGATGCTTGTCAATCCACTGATCCCACCGGAGAGATAACACGCTAGGAGGGCCAGGCGAAATTTTAAATGAATCAGGTGACATAAATTACTCTGACGTTAATTAGTTGGAGATCTGTCTTTCATCACAGAGAGACCTGGCGGTCTGGATGGGAATGCGGTTTCCTTGGAACGGGTACAATGTTTTTTTAAGAGGTGGTTGAATTCTGCCGATGCAAATGATTTTTTTGATGATGATTTAAGTCTACTGCTGCAAGGCAGGAAGCATATACATGATTTTTTATTTTTTTTCATTTAGACAAAGTGACACACATTGTTTGTCGTGTGCACACGGCCCTCAGGCAGAGAGATTGCGCACCAGCACTTAGGTCAGTGGCGCTGCCCCTTGATATGATGGAAATTGATTGCGCTGCTCGCAGGCAAGACTGTGACGAACGGTTGTTCTAGTGGCACTACAGCTGGCTTATGTTGAAGTTTAGAAGGGGGGGTTCTTAGTACACCCAAAAGACTGTCAAGCTCATTTCACTGCAATATGTCGGGTGCAGGTGAGGTAATTTCCTGTCAACATGCTCCACTCCTCCGCAAGCTCCTCTGCGGCGCACTGATATGTGCATTTGTGTTATCAGAGGACACTTAGTAGAGGTTTTCTATCCACAAGCAAACTACAAAGGTTGTTCTCTCTTAGAAGGCAAACTAGGTTAACTTACCTGTCTTTTTTCCCCACTGCTGTAAAATGAACACCATGTTTTTTTTTTAATACATGACATAAAAAAACACAAATATCTATTGTTAGACTCTACCCACATTCTTTCATTGAACAGTCAGAGGTGGAGTTTTTGGAATTCTTCACAAGCATTTGTTTAGGTCACAGGTAGTTGTTACAGCGTTGGTCTTACTCCCGCAAAAGTCTGTAGATTGCGAACGTACGCGAGTGCCTTCACAAGCCAGCCTCTGTAAACCAGTAGTTCTTCACTCGCTTTACAGTAAAAGAGCAGATAAGTCCAATCGTGAGGATTACGAACTAATCTTCATCTAAACGGAATTAGTTGAGCGTCCCGTCGGTCAGCATCCCAGTGAAAGTGAAAATATTACAGTAAGTGTTGGTTTTATTATGGCTTATTATGGTTAGTTTTAGGGATGTCCGATAATGGCTTTTTGCCGATATCCGATATTCCGATATTGTCCAACTCTTTAATTACCGATACCGATATCAACCGATATATACAGTCGTGGAATTAACACATTATTATGCCTAATTTGGACAACCAGGTATGGTGAAGATAAGGTACTTTTAAAAAAAATTAATACAATAAAATTAGATAAATAAATCAAAAACATTTTCTTGAATAAAAAAGAAAGTACAACAATATAAAAACAGTTACATAGAAACTAGTAATTAATGAAAATTAGTCAAATTAACTGTTAAAGGTTAGTACTATTAGTGGACCAGCAGCACGCACAATCATGTGTGCCTACGGACTGTATCCCTTGCAGACTGTATTGATATATAATGTGGGAACCAGAATATTAATAACAGAAAGAAACAACCCTTTTGTGTGAATGAGTGTAAATGGGGGAGGTTTTTTGGGTTGGTGCACTATTTGTAAGTGTATCTTGTGTTTTTTTATGTTGATTTAATAAAAAAAAACAACAACAAAAACGCAGATACCGATAATTTCCGATATTACATTTTACCGCATTTATCGGCCGATATTATCGGACATCTCTAGTGAGTTTATATGTTTAGCACCTGGCAATGCTGCTGATGTTATAGCCTTTCAATAAAGCTGCATTTGTTCATCTTCCTTGTGTTCGGGCTCAAAAATATAAGGTTCTGGATCATAATTTTCCCAAAGTAATCGCTGTTGGCTGTCGCAAAGTCTGCTCTTTAGCATTGTTGATGGGGAAGGGATCTGTGGATGGCTTGCTCATTAACTCTCAAAATGGCTCAGGAATCCCCGTGAGATTGATACTGTTTTGATCATATCCATTCGCAAACTTTGGAAGTCTTTTGGTGTCATAAATCAGATATACATATGATATTAGCTTCAATATAGAGGCAACTTGTTTTTCCACTCTACTGGTACTTTAAGGCAGCTTGAAGTCACTTGGGCTTGCACAGAGTCTTGCAGTCTTGTACAAGTGATTAGTAAAAGCCAAACACGCATCATTGTCTCCAAAATAAAAGACAGTGATACCGGTTGCAGACGCCAGATGATGTTTAAACAACAAAGGGTAAACTTAAGTGAACCCAGGGCGAAGACAACGCCACGAGTGTGTACGGCCTAATCAAACAGATTGAAAGCATCAGTTCAAAAACGACACAGAGTGAGTATTTGCTATAATATTCTGACATTATTATGGAAACTTCATAACACAATCACCAAATGTATTTGAAAGTTTTATGGCGTTTTCAACACAGTAGTATTTGTCAGGCTTCATCCACGAGCACTTAAATTAACATGTGTCCTCCATGAGTCGCCAGTGGGCCAATTAAGGGCTTGCCTTGTGAGAGACGGCCAATCAAAGGCTCCCGCACTCCTTGACAGCGGGAGCCACCAATTTGAACTCTGCTTCCTTGCCTTAATGCGGCGTCGCTACCCACCAGAAGTGATCATTATCAAATGCTGGTTGGTTGGCGCCGCGTCAAACTGGTGCTCGGGTCCAAACGAGCGGTCGTGCTGAACAGTGACTTGAGTGTTGAGTCAGGAATCTGTTACGTCTTCGACGCATGGTTGTGGTTGTCGTGTTCCTTCCAAGGCAGGAGACAAGCAGGAGCGGAGTGCAGGTAAGATTTAAGTATATTTAATAAATAAAAGGCAGGGCAAAAATACAAAACTGAGGACGCTAGCAAGCGTGGAGCTAAATAAAAACCAAAATGTCACCAAGGGTGAAAAAAACGGGATTCTGGTCGGCAGAATAATATAAAGAGCGTGGAGCAAAAACAGAAGGACGTAAATGTTGCCTATTGCAAACATTGACCCAGCACTTACTGCTGGGTGACAGGAAACTATAAAGGGGAGTGATTAGCCAAAACACCTGGTGGAAACACTAATTGCCAAAACTAAGACAGGTGAGGAGAATCAGTGCCCATGGAAACCAGCAGTAAACAGGGAAAGAGGGTGCACCCAGGAAACCGACTAAAACCAGAAACATAACCAACATAATTCATGACATGATCCGGGTAACGGATCATGACATAACCCCCCCCTTAAGGGACGGATCCCAGACGTCCCAAACTAGAAACCCCTCCCCAACAAAAAAACCCCAGAAAGTCAAAAGTCACGGGAGGGTGGAGGGAGGACTTGGTGGTGGGCCGCCAGGCCATGTGTCCCCGAAGCCACCGGGGACAAGTCAGGTGGCGGCGGTGGGTGGATTGTCGCCGCAATCGTCGAGGCGGGCGACCTCGGAACGGCCATGTCTGTGGCCGTTGAGGAGGCGGACGAGACTGGCGCCAGAACCTCAGCAGTCTTTGAGTCCTGTACCAAAGTCTGGGGCGTCGCTGCTGTTGGCGCCAAAAGCGTCCATGAAAAGTCCAGAAATGACAAGGTGGGCGGTGCCGTGGTGCGGCCCGCCGGACAAGAGGAGGTGGGCGGCGCCGAGGTGCGGCCCGCCGGACAAGAGGAGGTGGGCGGCGCCGAGGTGCGGCCCGCCGGACACGAGGAGGTGGGCGGCGCCGTGCTGCGGCCCGCCGGACACGAGGAGGTGGGCGGCGCCGTGCTGCGGCCCGCCGGACACGAGGAGGTGGGCGGCGCCGTGCTGCGGCCCGCCGGACACGAGGTGGGTACGTCGTAGGCGAGGCAGGCGCGGGAGGCGTCGTCGCCGTGGAAACAGGAAGCGTTGTCGCCGTGGAAACAGGAAGCGTCGTCGCCGTGGAGACAGGAAGCGTCGTCGCCGTGGAAACAGGAAGTGTCGTCGCCGTGGAAACAGGAAGCGTCGTCGCCGTGGAAACAGGAAGCGTCGTCGCCGTGGAAACAGGAAGCGTCGTCGCCGTGGAAACAGGAGGCGTAGTCTGTCGGCGTGGGCGGAGCCGTCGCTATGGAAGCAGGAGGCGTCGTCTCTGTCGGCGTGGGCGGAGCCAGAGGCGGAGCAGGCGGCTCGTCTGTCGGCGTGGGCGGAGCCAGAGGCGGAGCCAGAGGCGGAGCAGGCGGCTCGTCTGTCAGCGTGGGCGGAGCCAGAGGCGAAGCAGGCGGCTCGTCTGTCGGCGTGGGCGGAGCCAGAGGCGGAGCAGGCGGCTCGTCTGTCGGCGTGGGCGGAGCCCGAGGCGGAGCAGGCGGCTCGTCTGTCGGCGTGGGCGGAGCAGGCAACGGAGTATCTGCGGGTGGTGGATGTCTGAGCTGGACTGCTGTGTTGGCCGTAGGGGGAATCATCACCTGCAGTGCGGAGAGTATACTTCCCATCTGTCTCTCCAAAGCACCAAGGCGGGCGTCTTGGTGTTCCGCCATGGCGTTGACGCAAGCCCCAAGAACGCCAAACTGTTCCTCTTGTTGTTCAAGTTGTTTGGCCTGTTGGTGCAATGCCCTTTTTACTGGGTTGGTCTCTGCGGGGTCTTGTGTGCTTTGCAGTGCTGGAGCAGGAGGTGGAGAGGATGACGTTTGCAGGACCACCAGGGTTGATGGTGGCGTCAGAGTGGCAGGCGTCCGGGCTGTCGGCGTGGGAGGAGCCAGAGGAGTGGGCGCAGTGTTCTCTGCTGATTGGGATTGTTCCTCCAGTTGCAGTTCAATAAGTACCTTGCGGTACCACTCATCCACCCAAGCCGGACTGTACTTCTCTGGCGGGTCCAACTTGCTTTGTGGCACTGGGGCAGGAAGTAGGACCGAAGCAGACAGCGCCCCCGCTGGAGGAGAGGCAGGCAGCATCCTCAGTGGAATGAGGTCTGCTTGTCCCGCTGACACGCTACCAGCACTGGCCCCCCCCCCCTCAGGAAGCTAATTCCAGATGCTAGATGGAGCTGGTGGGGGGAGCGCTTGTTCGGCGGGAGCAGAGGGCACGGGCGGGTGGGCTCTAGGAAGCCTGGAATCTGGCCTTGTGCGTGTGCGCCGCTGGCGCCTTTCTGGACAGTTGCCAGCAGGTGGTGACTGAGGGGAGGAGAAGCCGCACGGGAAGAGCCTGCCAGACATTGTTGAGGGCAAAGTGTCCGTCTGGTACCCCTTCTGCGCCTGCTCTGAGCTGCCCCGCTGCCCGAGCCTTCGCGTACCGGGTGGGGTGGACGACGTCCGGGTGGCTTGAGAGTGGGGGAGGAAACGGGTCTCTGCTTCCGTGAACTTAGCCATTAGCTGCTCCCATGCTACCATGGCGTCGGCCAGAAGGTCTTCTTCGGACAGCTCGGCTTCGTCCTCGTGTTGCCACGGCTGGGTGTCCGCTTGGAGATCCAGGAGGATCTCTTGTTTGTCCGTGTTGGACAGGAACACTTCGTCTGGCTGGGTCAATCTGTTACGTCTTCGACGCATGGTTGTGTTCCTTCCAAGGCAGGAGACAAGCAGGAGCGGAGTGCAGGTAAGATTTAAGTATATTTAATAAATAAAAGGCAGGACAAAAATACAAAACTGAGGACGCTAGCAAGCGTGGAGCTAAATAAAAACCAAAATGTCACCAAGGGTGAAAAAACCGGGATTCTGGTCGGCAGAATAATATAAAGAGCGTGGAGCAAAAACAGAAGGACGTAAATGTTGCCTATTGCAAACATTGACCCAGCACTTACTGCTGGGTGACAGGAAACTATAAAGGGGAGTGATTAGCCAAAACACCTGGTGGAAACACTAATTGCCAAAACTAAGACAGGTGAGGAGAATCAGTGCCCATGGAAACCAGCAGTAAACAGGGAAAGAGGGTGCACCCAGGAAACCGACTAAAACCAGAAACATAACCAACATAATTCATGCCATGATCCGGGTAACGGATCATGACAGAATCGAGCAGAATCCCAAACTTACACAGATGCGCACACACTGTGTCACTTTGCAAGCCTTATCGCGGCAGCGTGTTGATAACCTCACTATTGTTGTTCATATTTTTGTGATGGAATAATCGATACGCATCTAGATACATGGGTCACGACACGATTAAAAAAAAACGATCTATTTCAAAAAGAGAACAATTGGATAGTGTATGAACGATTCGATAAGATTCATCACGGTGTATGAACGATTCAGTTCTATGGTTCACTTTTGCTGATGGACACTTTTTGTTTTTACACCAGAAATTAACAAAAGCATTCCTCACTGTGCATACACTTCTCCTCCTGTTGAGGATAAATAGTTAGGACCTTGTCACCAAGCACTAAGACTTGATCTAAGTCTGTGAGCATTAACTGATTAAAACTATATATATATATATACCGTATTTTCCGCACTATAAGGCGCACCTAAAAACCACAAATTTTCTCAACAGCTGACAGTGCGCCTTATAACCCGGTGCGCTTTATTACGATTCATTTTCATAAAGTTTCGATCTCGCAACTTCGGTAAACAGCCGCCATCTTTTTTCCCGGTAGAACAGGAAGCGCTTCTTCTTCTACGCAAGCAACCGCCAAGGAAAGCACCCGCCCCCATAGAACAGGAAGCGCTTCTTCTTCTACTGTAAGCAACCACCCGCCCCCGGAAGAAGAAGAAAAAACGCGCGGATATCACCGTACGTTTCATTTCCTGTTTACATCTGTAAAGACCACAAAATGGCTCCTACTAAGCGACAAGGATCCGGTTCATAAAAAGACGCAATCTCTCCATCCGCACACGGATTACTACCGTATTTCACAGCAACTGATATTCCTGTGAACCGCACTGTGGAACGGGAGCACGTACGGTGAATATTCGCACCACAGGGAATGAGAAGTCATCCTTCACTGTGGTTCTAGCTTGCCATGCTAACTTCCACCCATGGTGATATTCAAAAGGAAGACCTTGCCAAAAGAGACCTTTCCAGCCGGCGTCATCATAAAAGCTAACTCGAAGGGATGGATGGATGAAGAAAAGATGAGCGAGTGGTTAAGGGAAGTTTACGCGAAGAGGCCGGGTGGCTTTTTTCACACAGCTCCGAAGGCGAACACACCTTCACTAAGACGGGCAGACAGCGCCAACATTTGCCAGTGGATCGTAAATGCCTGGGCAGATATTTCGGTCACAACTGTGGTCCGAGCTTTCCGGAAGGCAGGATTCACAGAACTACTGGACAACAACAGCGACACTGACTCCGATGACTTCGACGAGACGGAACCGGCCATTTTGGATCCCACGCTTGCGCAACTTTTCAATTCGGACACCGAAGACGAAGAATTCGAAGGATTTACGAATGAAGAATAACTTCAGAAGGTGAGCGCTATGTTTATTTTGTGTGTTGTGACATTAACGTTCGAGCAACATTATGTTGCTATTGCTCTACACCATTTTGAATTTTACTATGTTTGTGATTGCACATTTGCGTACATTTTGGGACAGAGTTGTTAGAACGCTGGTTTTCAATATATTATTAAAGTTTGACTGAACTATCTGACTGTTTTTTTGACATTCCCTTTAGCGCAGCGTAGGCGCGGCTTATAATCCGGGGCGGCTTATTGGTGGACAAAGTTATGAAATATGTAATTCATTGAAGGTGCGGCTAATAATCCGGTGCGCCTTATAGTGCGGAAAATACGGTATATATATTTTTTTTTTATTTTTTTTTTTTTAATATAAATATATATATATATATATATATAGTCTTCTACACAGCACCCAGCATTGTCCCACCCACACAACCATCTGATTGGTTACAAACAGAGCGGTAACAGCCAATCAGCAGTGCGTATTCAGAGCGGTAGCAGCCAGTCAGCAGTGGGTATTCAGAGTGCATGTAGTCAGTGCTTAGCGTTTAGCAGGTAAGCATCAGGCAGCGGACTCTCCCCAAATTATAATAAACACCTCCCAGTCAACTACTAGTAACATCACTATGAGCCCGTTGACCTTCTAGAAATATAAAAGGCAGTTCAGCTCGCTCGCAGTCCTGGCTTGAGGTGAAGGCTAATTCGCTTGTAGCGTAACGTTAGCTCATTTTGCTGTGTGTGTGTGTGTGTGTGTGTGTGTGTGTGTGTGTGTGTGTGTGTGTGTGTGTGTGTGTGTGTGTGTGTGTGTGTGTGTGTGTGTGTGTGTGTGTGTGTGTCTGTGTGTCTGTGTGTATGTGTGTGTTACGGACAGCAAAGCCCTGTGTCTGTTATTTCACTTTACCTTTTTCTGTGTTGATTGAGCTGTGTTGAAGCAGCAAAAAGGACATTATGTTCAATGAAGAGTTTATGTCTCTGATAGATGATATAATAATGTAACTGCATCATTAAGCCTACATGAACTCCATGGTGTTCAGGGATAAATAGTCTCTCCTATTGCTATTGTACCATTTTTTTCAGCTATAGTTACATTTATCATTAGAAATGCAGCAGCCTAGTTTTGAATGGCAGGGTCCCTGCTATCACATGTTGATAAAAATATAACGTTTACATAATAAAAATCAACTACAGGCTTCCGAAATGCTGTAATAAATTAAGCATGATGAGTTGACTTGAAACTGTTTAATGTTGCACTTTTTATATGTAGAAGAAAAGTTTTTTAATTGTATTTAATCTGAGCAACAACCTGAGGCAGTATAATGTTGATTAACGTGGGCAGAATTATTATAGTGTTCCCAATGTTAAAAGGATAAAGCCATTGTTTACAAATGTGGTAAATAAATAACCAAAAAATGTATATTTTGTTGTTTTCTTACTGTACCGAAAATGAACCGAACCGTGACCTCTAAACCGAGGTATGTACCGAACCGAAATTTTTGTGTACCGTTACACCCCTAATATATATATATATATATATATATATATGTATATATATATATATATATATATATATATATATATATATATATATATATATATATATATATATATATATATATATGTATATATATATATGTATACATACTGTACGTATGTACCATATTCTCGGACTATAAGGCGCACTTAAAATAATTTCATTTTCTCAAAATACGACAGTGTGCCTTATAACCCGGTGCGCCTAGTGTACGGAATAATTCTGGTTGTGCTTACCGACCTCGAAGCAATTTTATTTGGTACATGGTGTCATGATAAGTGTGACCAGTAGATGGTAGTCCCACATAAGAGGAACGTGTAGACTGCAATATGACGCCAGTAAACTAAAACTTAAAATGTTCCATTGAAAATAAAGAACATTACACACGGCAATCAAAAATATGTCAAAATGTTTTATGACTTTGAAGCCGCACCGCTTGATGGATTGTCGGCCCATTACGGCTACCGTAGTCAGATGTACAAGTATTACTATGGTGTGTGTATAAGGACCGCAAAATGGCACCCATTAGCAGACATATTATCTGGCGTTTTGTTTTACAATATTATGCAAAACCAACTTTTCTTACCTTCTAGTACATGCTGATATGTATTTTGGATCTGCAAAAGTGTCATGACTTGGACTGTGGAGTTTTTGTTTTCCCAAGATGCAAGAGAATTTGGATCGGACATGGCTTGAAGGTGGGTACATGATTTATTTAACACTATAACTACAAAGAAAGGATCAAACAAAAAGCGCGCACAGGGGCGGAGGTACAAAACTAGACTATAAAACACAAAACTTGCACATTGGCAGAAACTATGAACAATTAAACAAAACACTAACTGTGGCTTAATAAACAAACTTACTGTGGCATGGGATCGTGAACAGGGCTTGAAACGCGAGGATAGCAGGGTGAGAAAGGCTATGACTCCAGGACGAACAACAGAAAATGAAAAGCTTAAATAACACAGACATGATTAACAACAGGTGCGTGACTCAAAACAGGCGCGTGACATGACAGGTGAAACTAATGGGTAACTATGGTGACAAGACAAGGGAGTGAAAAGCCAGAAACTAAACAAAACATGACTTAAAACAAAATATGATTACACAGACATGACAAAAAGTCCTGAAAATGTGCGCACGTCCACCACTGTAGTCCGTGCCGATACCGTAGTCGATAAGCTTCTTCTTTGTCTCTATCTTCTTGTTATGGGACATTCATCCTCCGCTTTAGCCATTTTTAATATAAAGTAGCGTAAGGTTCTTACTTATATCTCGCTATGGAAGCGCAAGTTATTGCACTAGTGAGCCACGGATGAGGAGATGCTGCTCCGGTATTGATTTAAGTAAAGTCTGAATGTCATTAAAACAGTTAGCTCCATCTTTTGACACTTCTTCCACTCCCGTCCTTGCACGCTACACCGCTACAACAAAGATGACGGGGAGAAGACGCTGTCGAAGGTGAGCCACGTAAATAAGACCGCCCACAAAACGGCGCATCCTGAAGCGACTGTCAGAAAGCGACTTGAAGATGATCTGTAAAACATCATCCATGCAACATTTTGACCAAAGAACCACCATTACATGTTATGTAGACCACAAGGAAGTGTTTTACATTTAGAAAAAAATATATTTTATGACTCTTTTAAAGCGCCCTATAATCCGGTGCGCCTTATAAATGAAAACAGATTCCATCCATCCATCCATTTTCTACCGCTTATTCCCTTTGGGGTCGCGGGGGGCGCTGGAGCCTATCTCAGCTACAATCGGGCGGAAGGCGGCGTACACCCTGGACAAGTCGCCACCTCATCGCAGGGCCAACACAGATAGACAGACAACATTCACACTCACATTCACACACTAGGGCCAATTTAGTGTTGCCAATCAACCTATCCCCAGGTGCATGTCTTTGGAGGTGGGAGGAAGCCGGAGTACCCGGAGGGAACCCACACAGTCACGGGGAGAACATGCAAACTCCACCCGGGACTACTCAGCACCTTCGTATTGTGAGGCAGACGCACTAACCCCTCTGCTACCGTGCTGCCCTTGAAAACAGATTGAAAATACCATTTTCCGGACCATAGGGCGCACCGGACTATAAGGCGCACTGCCGATGAATGGTATTTTGAAAACAGATTGAAAATACCATTCATCGGCAGTGCGCCTTATAGTCCGGTGCGCCCTATGGTCCGGAAAATACGGATGAGAGCAACGGGTGGCTATTTTGGAAAAACTAGAATATAAAATTATTGTATCATCATTTAAATACAAAATAATATACTGTAATGTGTATTGCTATCGCAGGAGGGTGCACTATATATAGCAATATAGTTGTACAGTATTCGGTACTGACGATACAGATAAAATCAGGATCGATGTACAGTACAGGCCAAAAGTTTGGACACATCTTCTCATTTAATGTGTTTTCTTGACTATTTACCTTGTTGGTTGTCACTGAAGGCATCAAAACTATGAATGAACACATGTGGAGTTATGTACTTAACAAAAAAAGGTGAAATAGCTGAAAACATGTTTTATATTCTAGTTTCTTCAAAATAGCCACTCTTTGTTCTGATTACTGCTTTGCACACTCTTGGCATTCTCTCGATGAGCTTCAAGGTAGTCACCTGAAATGGTTTTCACTTCACAGGTGTGCTAGAAGCTCATGGAGAGAATGCCAAGAGTGAATTTAAATATTTTACATAAAACAAATCTGTGGATTTGACCACTGTTTTTTTACAGGAAAAAATCTGGCAGTTTAGTTGCCAGACTTTTATTGTAAAATATATGGTGTTATTTTATTATTATTATGTTTACAACTAGAGATGTCCGATATTATCGGCCGATAAATGCTCTAAAATGTAATATCGGAAATTATCGGTATCGTTTTTTTTATTATCGGTATCGGGGTTTTTTTGGGGGTTTTTTTTTTATTAAATCAACACAAAAAACACAAGATACACTTTCAATTAGTTCACCAACACAAGAAAACTCTCATTAATTACTAGTTTCTATGTAACTGTTTTTATATTGTTTTACTTTCTTTTTTATTCAAGAAAATGTTTTTAATTTATTTATCTTATTTTATTTTATTTTATTTTTTTTAAATGACCTTATCTTCACCATATCTGGTTGACCAAATTAGGTATAATAATGTGTTAATTCCACGACTGTATATATCGGTATCGGTTTATATCGGTATCGGTAATTAAGAGTTGGACAATATCGGATATCGGCAAAAAAGCCATTATCGGACATCCCTATTAACAACATATTACTCTAAATAGAAATACAGTACCGCTGTTTAATTTTATTTTGGAAACTCGGCTGCCAGATTTTTACCATAATAAAATGTGGTACCATAAAATCATCAACCGTGGATTAAAAAAACAGACAAACTGACAGCTCAGTCGACAGAATTTTACTCTAAAAAAAAACAAACATTGGTCGTTTTTTTCCCAACTTACAGTAATATGCTGTAAAAAAAAACTCCCTAAATTTTACAGTAAAACCTATTGGTCATTTTTATAGTGTACAATTTGATGATTAACTTGCGTCGAAACCATAAGTTAAGCAGATATTTAAGTATTTATTTGGATTTTTACCAACAAAGTTAGATAATATATTTGTTGCAGTATTGGACACTATTGTTTTCCCTGTCAAACTAGAAAAAAAACCTAAAACATTTAGTAAGAAAATAAGAAAGTAAAGAAAGAAAATCTGAGATATTTTATTGACACATATTATTTCCAGGCTTTTGCAGGCCTTGAGTTTGACACCTGTGCACTAGACCGGTGTTTTTCAACCTTTTTTGAGCCAAGGCACATTTTTTGCGTTGAAAAAATTCGGAGGCACACCACCAGCAGAAATCATTAAAAAACGAAACACAGTTGACAGTAAAAAGTTTAAAGTCAATTGTTGGGTATGACTTTAAAGCATAACCAAGCATGCATCAATGTTGCTCTTGTCTCAAAGTAAGTGTACTTTCACCACCTGTCACATCACTTATTTTGAGTTGTTTGCTGTTTTCCTGTGCGTAGTGTTTTAGTTCTTGTCTTGCGCTCCTAATTTGGTGGCTTTTTCTCTTTTTTTGGTATTTTCCTGTAGCAGTTTCATGTCTTCCTTGACCGCTATTCCCCACACCTGCTTTGTTTTAGCAATCAAGAATATTTCAGTTGTTTTTATCCTTCTTTGTGGGGGACATTGTTGATTGTCATGTCATGTTCGGATGTACTTTGTGGACGCCGTCTTTGCTCCACAGTAAGTCTTTGCTGTCGTCCAGCATTCTGTTTTTGTTTACTTTGTAGCCAGTTCAGTTTTAGTTTTCTTCTGCATAGCCTTCCCTAAGCTTCAATGCCTTTTCTTAGGGGCACTCACCTTTTGTTTATTTTTGGTTTAAGCATTAGACACCTTTTTACCTGCACGCTGCCTCCCGACATCTACAAAGCAATTAGCTACCGGCTGCCACCTACTGATATGGAAGAGTATTACACGGTTACTCTGCCGAGCTCTAGACAGCACCGACACTCAACAACAACAACACATCATTTGCAGACTATAATTACTGGTTTGCAAAAAATATTTTCAACCCAAATAGGTGAAACTAGATTATCTCCCACGGCACACCAGACTGAATCTCACGGCACACCAGTGTGCCGCGGCACAGTGGTTGAAAAATACTGCACTAGACACACCAATGAGATTGTTTATAGATGCACAATAAAACTCCTCATAGGAAGTTGCCATTTGTTATAACTTTGTGACATGACACAATGCACATTAATGAACATATCAAATATAAATGTGACAGATTGTAGCTAAAGGCTGATTTCCATCAGCATGTCATTGCAAAGAAACAAGCCCAGGGCTCCCACTAATTCAGTGTTATATTGAGTTGTATTTTTCACAAGTTTGAAGCCGCTCCCGGAAAATAATGCCTACATTAAACCGGTCCATGGTGCAAAAAAAGGTTGGGGACCACCGTGTTAGACTGTCTGATGCTGCAGGCACTTAAACATGTGAGCTTCTACTACAAAAGAGACAATAATAATAATAATAATAATAACTGGGATTCATATAGCGCTTTTCTAAGTACCCAAAGTCGCTTTACATGTAGAACCCATCAATCATTCACACCTGGTGGTGGTAAGCTACTTTCATAGCCACAGCTGCCCTGGGGTAGACTGACGGAAGCGTGGCTGCAATTTGCGCCAACGGCCCCTCCGACCACCATCTATCATTCATCATTCAATTCACCGGTGTGAGTGGCACCGGGGGCAAAGGGTGAAGTGTCCCGCCCAAGGACACAACGGCAGCGATTTTGTGGATGGTAAGAGGCGGGGAGCGAACCTGCAACCCTCAGGTTTCTGGCACGGTTGCTCTACCCACTACGCCAGGCCGCCCCACACACATTAGTGCACGGACACAAGAATGGGAATACACACACACAGATTGAGAAACAGACACACACATTAGTACACAGACACATGAATGGGAATACACACACACAGATTGAGACACAGACACACACATTAGTACACAGACACATAACAGACAACTTGTAAAACCAAGTCCGGCTGCAATTTGACATCAGAAACAGTTTTTGTTCAGCAATTTGATCATATCTGCCTTCCCAGGCAGCACGTGCGAGTGTTCTGGCCAGATAGTGTCTCCTGCAGTGGAGACCTACCGCTTCTTCCGTTTCCGGGAGAATCGGAATATCAGTTCCAATCCTCTTCAATGCTCGATGCTCAGCCCTACCTGTGCAGTTTTTGGGTGGGGGTCCCTGCAGGATTCAGCAGGGTTATGTCGTGCACCATGGCAAAGCTTCCCCTACCGGCACCAACCGCTGACCTGTTTAAACAGCTGGAGCAGTTGGCACTGTGTGCCTCCGGAGGTTTGCAGGGCCACTGGCAAAAAAAGGCTTGAGAGGAAGGAAGAGGAGGCAATGAGGAGAATAAAAGGAGGATGGAGCTGCTGGGGGAGCGGTGCAGAAATGGCACTGAGCAGGAATGAAAGGCAACTGCATGCAGCAAGCGAGAGGGAGTCGTGTTTGGATGGAGTTGTTGGAAAGGGGGCCAACCGGTTAACCCTACAGACGCCGTGCCAGGGTGCTTTCACATTTGTAGTTCTCCGTTTCCAGTGGTGTGCTGTCAGGGCCAGCAGGGCCTTCTCTGCTGGCCTAACATAACCAGAAATCATGATCATAATTAAAGATACCGTATTTTTCGGATTATAAATCGCAGTTTTTGTCGTAGTTTGCGACTTATGTGTGAAATTAACACATTACCGTAAAATATCAAATAATATTTGTTATCTCATTCACGTAAGAGACTAGGCGTATATCAGCAATCGTCACACACACACACACGTCAACCAATACAAATTTGGCGGGGGCGGGTCATGGCAGAAGTGCATTGTGAAATAAAAGATGCTACCTGCTACTACTTCCGTAAATGTATCACGATCATAATTAAAGGGGAACATTATCACAATTTCAGAATTGTTAAAACCATTAAAAATCAGTTCCCAGTGGCTTATTATATTTTTCGAAGTTTTTTTCAAAATTTTACCCATCACGCAATATCCCTAAAAAAAAGCTTCAAAGTGCCTGATTTTAACCATCGTTATAAACACCCGTCCATTTTCCTGTGACGTCACATAAGCCAATACAAACAAACATGGTGGAAAGAACAGCAAGCTATAGCGACATTAGCTCGGATTCAGATTCGGATTTCAGCGACTTAAGCGATTCAACAGATTACGAATGTATTGAAACGGATGGTTGTAGTGTGGAGGCAGGTAGCGAAAATGAAATTGAAGAAGAAACTGAAGCTATTGAGCCATATCGGTTTGAACCGTATGCAAGCGAAACCGACGAAAACGACACGACAGCCAGCGACACGGGAGAAAGCGAGGACGAATTCGGCGATCGCCTTCTAACCAACGATTGGTATGTGTTTGTTTGGCATTAAAGGAAACTAACAACTACGAACTAGGTTTACAGCATATGAAATACATTTGGCAACAACATGCACTTTGAGAGTGCAGACAGCCCAATTTTCATCAATTAATATATTCTGTAGACATACCCTCATCCGCTCTCTTTTCCTGAAAGCTGATCTGTCCAGTTTTGGAGTTGATGTCAGCAGGCCAGGGAAGCTAGGGTCGATATTCTCCTCTTGATCATCTTCGGTGGCATAAGGGACGGTGTGAGCCAAGACATCCAGGGGGTTTAGCTCGCTCGTCTGCGGGAACAAACTGCCGCCATTGCTTGCCGTGCTACCGAGGTCCTTTGTCCTTGAATTGCTCACACACTCCGGCAGATTCAATGGGGGTCTGGCGGCAGATTTCTTTGACTTTATCGTTGGAAATGCATCTGCTTTGAGTGTCGCAGGATATCCACACATTCTTGCCATCTCTGTCGTAGCATAGCTTTTGTCGGTAAAGTGTGCGGAACAAACGTCCAATTTCTTGCCACTTTCGCATCTTTGGGCCACTGGTGCAACTTGAATCCGTCCCTGTTCGTGTTGTTACACCCTCCGACAACACACCGACGAGGCATGATGTCTCCAAGGTATGGAAAACAGTCGAAAAAACGGAAAATAACAGAACTGATTTGACTCGGTGTTTGAGAAAATGGCGGATTGCTTCCCAATGTGACGCCACGTTGTGACGTCATCGCTCCGAGAGCGAATATTAGAAAGGCGTTTAATTCGCCAAAATTCACCCATTTAGAGTTCGGAAATCAGTTAAAAAAAAAAGGTCTTTTTTCTGCAACATCAAGGTATATATTGACGCTTACATAGGTCTGGTGATAATGTTCCCCTTTAAAGATACCGTATTTTTCGGATTATAAGTCGCAGTTTTTTTCATAGTTTGCGACTTATACTCAGGAGCGACTTATGTGTGAAATTATTAACACATTACTGTAAAATATCAAATAATATTATTTATCTCATTCTCGTAAGAGACTAGGCGTATTTCAGCATTCGTCACACACACACACACGTCAACCAATAAAAATTTGGCGGGGGCGGGTCATGGCAGAAGTGCATTGTGATATAAAAGATGCTACCTGCTACTACTTCTGTAAGCATATAGCATTTTCTATATGTTATAGTTATTTGAATGACTCTTACCATAATATGTTACGTTAACATACCAGGCACCTTCACAGTTGGTTATATATGCCTCATATAACGTACACATATTCAGCCTGTTGTTCACTATTCTTTATTTATTTTAAATTGCCTTTCAAATGTCTATTCTTGGTGTTCCATCCATCCATCCATTTTCTACCGCTTATTCCCTTTGGGGTCGCGGGGGGGCGCTGGAGCCTATCTCAGCTACAATCGGGCGGAAGGCGGGGTACACCCTGGACAGGTCGCCACCTCATCGCAGTATTCTTGATGTTGGATTTTATCAAATAAATTTCCCCCAAAATTGCGACTTATACTCCAGTGCAGTGGTTCTTAGCCTTGTTAGAGGTACCGAACCCCACCAGTTTCATATGCGCATTCACCGAACCCTGCTTTTTTTTTTTAATTCAAGACAAAGTTATTATATGTTTTTGGTAACACTTTTGTATGGGGAACATATTCTAAGTAACAAAGACTTAAAGGCCTACTGAAATGTGATTTTCTTATTTAAACGGGGATAGCAGGTCCATTCTATGTGTCATACTTGATCATTTTGCGATATTGACATATTTTTGCTGAAAGGATTTAGTAGAGAACATCGACGATAAAGTTCGCAACTTTTGGTCGCTGATAAAAAAGCCTTGCCTGTACCGGAAGTAGCAGACGATCTGCGCGTGACGTCACAGGTTGTGGAGCTCCTCACATCTGCACATTGTTTACAATCATGGCCACCAGCAGCGAGAGCGATTCGGACCGAGAAAGCGACGATTTCCCCATTAATTTGAGCGAGGATGAAAGATTCATGGATGAGGAAAGTGAGAGTGAAGGACTAGAGGGCAGTGGGAGCGATTCAGATAGGGAAGATGCTGTGAGAGGCGGGTGGGACCTGATATTCAGCTGGGAATGACTAAAACAGTAAATAAACACAAGACATATATATTCTCTATTAGCCACAACACAACAAGGCTTATATTTAATATGCCACAAATTAATCCCGCATAACAAACACCTCCCCCCTTCCCTTCCATATAACCCGCCAATACAACTCAAACACCTGCACAACACACTCAATCCCACAGCCCAAAGTACCGGTCACCTCCCCAAAGTTCATACAGCACATATATGTCCCCAAAGTTACGTACGTGACATGCACATAGCGGCACGCACGTACGGGCAAGCGATCAAATGTTTGGAAGCCGCAGCTGCATGCGTACTCACGGTACCGTGTCTGCGCATCCAACTCAAAGTCCTCTTGGTAAGAGTCTCTGTTGTCCCAGTTCTCCACAGGCCAATGGTAAAGCTTGACTGTCATCTTCCGGGAATGTAAACAATGAAACACCGGCTGTGTTATCCGGCACAACAGTCAAGGGGTGCATTCTACGGCGGGGGTGCGTTAACCGGCACAACACCTGCCGCAATACACCGATTCCCACCTACAGCTTTCTTCTTTGCTGTCTCCATTGTTCATTGAACAAATTGCAAAAGATTCACCAACACAGATGTCCAGAATACTGTGGAATTTTGCGATGAAAACAGACGACTTAATAGCTGGCCACCATGCTGTCCCAAAATGTCCTCTACAATCCGTGACGTCACGTGCCGGCGTCATCATACCGAGACGTTTTCAGCAGGATATTTCGCGCGAAATGTAAAATTGCACTTTAGTAAGCTAACCCGGCCGTATTGGCATGTGTTGCAATGTTAAGATTTTATCATTGATATATAATCTATCAGACTGCGTGGTCGGTAGTAGTGGGTTTCAGTAGGCCTTTAATTTAGAGTTTTTTGGACACTAGGGGAATATATTCTAAGTAACAAAGACTTAATTTAGAGTTATTTGATTAGGGTTAGAGGGTTAGGGCCAGGGTTAGAGGGTTAAGGTTATAATAAGACTATGCCGAATAAGGCACTAATAAGTACTTAATAATGACTAGTTAAAAGCCAATATGTTACTAATGTGCATGTTAATAAGCAACTAATTAATGGTGAATATGTTCCCTATACTAAAGTGTTACCATGTTTTTTTTACTGGTGCACAAAATGAACCGTGCATGAACATCACCTTGTTCAAAGAACAAAACCAACACAGTGCATAAACTAACAACAAATTACACACCTGCAAATCAGTCTGACTTCTGCTGTTGTCGTATCCGTAACACGCCAATGGGGAGAAGTTTTTATTTACACGATGAGTCGGGTGTGTCTTGACCTCCGCCGAACCCCTGAGCCCGACTCACCGAACCCCAAGGGTTCGATCGAACCCAGGTTAAGAACCACTGGTTTAGAGCGACTTATATCTGTTTTTTTCCTTCTTTATTATGCATTTTCGGCCGGTGCGACTTATAATCCGAAAAATACGGTAATTGTATTTTTTTATTTACTTTCCCTAAATATGTAAAAGTATTCATATTATCTTCATGCCAGATGATGCTCCTTCCAGTGCTGTTGTTTTTTTAGTTTTAGTTTGTATCCAATCGGAATTCAGCTTAAGAAACTTCTATGACTTTAGCTCCAGATTTCTTCTGTTGGTTTGATGTTGTCATTACTGCCACATGTGGTGGAAAGGTGTATTACAACTGAGTACCGCTGCGACCCATACGGACCCCAGATGAGAAACAGATATTTTTTGGTGGCCCTTTATGGTTAAGAAACACCGATTTACAGTATGTTCATGCATTGCTCACATTTTCCCTAATTTAGAGTTTGGTGCACAATTGATTGAAACTTTTATTAGTAGATTGCACAGTACAGTACATATTCCGTACAATTGACCACTAAATGGCAACACCCGAATAAGTTTTTCAACTTGTTTAACACAAACAGCTAACAACAACAAAAACAATGGCTCTGATCACAGGTCAGAACCTTCTTCTTCCTCGGAGGTGCACTTTTTTTAGCAACACTCGTCCAGCCTGTACCGCACGAGTTTGAAAACAAGTTAACTTTACTCCGACTAAAGTGCGACTTCAGAACGGCGCCGTGTAATGTTCACACCCCGCAGCGCGGGCTAAATAGAAAGTATTCTCTGCAAGATGTGTGATCTGCCAAGCCAAAAGACAGATAGAAGTTGTCCTTGGGAAGCCAACACTAAACGAGATCATCTTTCGAGCTGGAGGAAGCAACTTGTAAAATCTTAATTAAAAGATTGTATCGCGCGCGGCTTTGCTTGTGGAAAATATGGAAATGTTGGACTTAAAAGACAAGTTTTCACAGTCTGAGCAGGGGAAATAATTTACCATGCAGCGAGTAGGCGGAATGAGAGAATGCATTTGCTACCAGGAGTGAATATTTTATTTTTTTTGACGGCCAGAACAATGATTGGCTTAATACAGCACCTGTCCAAACTGTTCCCGTGCTGCCGGTGTCTTTACAGTCTCCATTGTGGCAAAAACAAGGTAATTAACACAAAGGTGACAAATTACACTCGCTCGCACATCTGTCTAATCGCTGCTTCTCTTCACATTATCTTAAAACATTCCAGTCTTTCACGCTGCTCGTCGTTTTTCAATTCCACCTGCATTCTGCCGGCAAAACTGGGTCTAATGGATTTTAAGGCCTCTGAATTGGGGTTGATGACAAGCCGGGAGGCGAACACAAAAAATAAATCACTTGATGCGATGCTGCTGAACGCTTCCGCGCTGGGAAAGTGGCTCACCTTCCCAAATGAGCCGCATTTTACCCTTCGCTGGATTTTCTCATCCTGCTATTTATATCCGTGTACCAGTGACGTGCGGGGCCTCACCTGCCATCATGGAAAGAAAAGAAAGGTAAAAAGAAAAAAAATTAATTAAATTGTTATATGTATTCAGTGATTATACTATAAAGTTATTTTCCATTTAACTTCACCAGTTTTAGATTATTTTTATTCAAAATCGCTGAATTTTCACATTTGCCGTTCAAATACTGAGAAGAGACGGTGCGGTGATCAGCAGCCAGTTGAGGCACGTCACTCAGTTGTGCCTCAACATGGATTACGGACTCGGCTAACTGCTGGCCTGCTGTGCAGTGAGACCGTATTGCTATATGAATTATATTATACATTTCCATAGTTTAGTTAGCTGAGGTATATAATGTACAGTATATTTTGTCAACAACTGTATGTGTGTAAATTATTTCTTGTGCTGAGCAATCATAAAACTGTTGCAAAGACGCACTGTGTGAGACTCGCAGTTATCCCGCCTCCTGGTGCCGGTTAATGCACCCCCGCCGCAGAATGCACCCTCCGACGGGAGCGCCACACCAACCAAAGCCCACACCCAAACCCTCCACGTGCAAGACCGAATCCACCCAAAAAAAGTCACTTAACAAGAAGCCAAAAAGTGCAAAAACAACAATGCTCGCGCCGGCGGAGCCGTGAACGACTGCAGGGACACAACATTAGGTACACCTGCAGACTGCAGCACGGATTTCATATTTCATTCATTCACAACTCCTCCAACACGAACACCACTGTTCCCGCACTTATAAGTAAAGGTAAGACCATAATAACGTTTTTTTTAATTAAATGTGCTTTTTTGTGTGCTACAGTTTGTATGTGTAAAGTTAAAGTTTAGTTAAAGTACCAATGATTGTCACACACACACTAGGTGTGGGGAAATTTGTCCTCTGCATTTGACCCATCCCTTGATCACCTCCTGGGAGGTGAGGGGAGCAGTGGGCGGGCAGCGGCGCTGCGCCCGGGAATAATTTTTGGTGATTTAACCCCCAATTCTAACCCTTGATGCTGAGTGCCAAGCAGGGAAGAATGCTGGTATGAGCTTTTAAACATAATCCGTTAACTGCTGCCAATCAAATGGTGAGTAAGATACTCTTTAGGGTTCATATGTTTGTAAATCTGACTGTGATGAAGTCAGTGCCTCACCAGCCATCAACCTCACCGCACGTCACTGCCGTGTACATAGGCGCCGATCCCGTGGGTGCTTCCGGGGCCCGAGCACCCACAGACAGTGCCGAGCACCCACGTGGGATTGATGGCAACTTTCAATCTTTAAAATCATTTTTGAAAAATCAATCTTGTTGTAGTTAATTTTGTGGCGAGTTTGGTCCGTTTTACAAAATAATAAAGCCACAAATCATATGGAATATTAACTTCGCGGAACGTTTATTTTTATTTTTTTAATACACACACACCGACCACCCACTGGCAGAAATGTAGATCGGCGCCAATGTCCGTATAGATTATTTCTAAGAAATGCACCACTTTGGATAGTTTGGATTTGATTGATGTCCATTTAAAGGCAAGCTGCAGAAAGCTGATTTTCTTTAGACTGCGTCATTTTCTGTTTTAGGAAATATTAGTGCTGTTTAATGATTGCATATTTCAAATCAAATCAATCACCCTTTCGCATTTTGATTAATCACGATCAATCACAGTAAATTACTTATGTGCATGATTCATCGTATTTTACGGACTACAGCGCACCAGAAAATAAGCCGCACCCACTAAATATTACAAGAAACATATTTTTTTTAGCTTCTGAACTGTAGGCCGCATATATATAGGTTGTGAAATGAGTTATTTACACAGAAATATTCTGTAAATGTTTATTTACATACATTAATTGTTTCCAAATGTGCCTGTAACATGGCAGTAAAAGGGCTGGTCAAACAAAACAGAAGTCATTGTCATAGACCCACGAGCTGCGGAAGCTAGCTCTCCAATCAGCTAAACAGACTCGATAACTCCACGGTGACGTCTTGGTGAATTTACTGAGGAATTTGTGAAACTGAAACGATACAAACATGATGCCATTGTAGGTTAATATCACTAACACAGACACTCGTAAACGTGTTGGCATATTAGCTATTGCTAACAACGCTAGCGTCATTACATCTCAGCACAGAGCGATGGGAGAGAGGTGTATGGTCAGAGAGTGTTTGGGCCTGTGTGTGTGTGTATGTGTGTATGTGTGTATGTGTGTGTGTGTTTTGTCTCGTCTCGTCTTGTTTTATAGTAACAGTGGTACTATTGTATTGTTAGTGTACAGGAGCTTTTCTTGTTTTTGTTTGTATAGTATTGTTCTTGTATTATATTGTTTATGTTAAATGTGGAATGAGTGAGAGGGGTTGGGATATTATAAGCATCTGCTTCATCCAACCCCTTTTCAAGCCTTGCATAAATGTCCCTGCCAAAATGTTAAAAAAAAAAAAAAAAGTGTGTGTTGTTGTACTGTGCAGGTTTGAAATAAATAATTCAATCAATCAATCACATTATGATAGCATGCACAAATATAATAAAAACACTCCTACAGACATCACACATGGGACAGTTTTGTAAGTATAAACAGTTTTAGTTATATTGTAAAACTTACAAACCTTGCTTGGAGTGATGAATGAAGAATGCATAAGAGTAGAAACGCCATTGACGGCTAGAGGACGGAACGTCTCTCTACTTTCGGATTGAAAGCACTAAATGAAAGGACACTGCTGAACGTGCAGTGAGCAAACTCATCCAAAAGATGATGAAACAATAAAACAACTTCCAAGTGTATTTTTTGTTGTTGTTGGGTTTTTTCTAAACTATTTTAGAGGGACAAGCAGTATAAATTGGGTAATTGTGGCTGTCACACCGCATGTTAGCTGTCGCGAACATGCTAACACGTTTACGAGTCTCTGTTAGTATTATTCAATTATAATGACATTATTTTTGTATTGTTTCAGTTGCACACATTTCTCAGTAAATTTACCAAAACATCACTGTGGAATTATTGAGTCTGTTTAGCTGATTGGAGATCTAGCTTCCGCTGTTAGTGGGTCCATGACGATGACTTCTGTTTTGTTTGATTAGCCGTTTTACTGCCGTGTTGCATACACAGTTTGGAAACAATTAAGGTATGTAAATATGCATTTACAGAATATTTCTGTGTAAATAACTCATTTGGCAACATAATTATCTGTGACTTATAGTCCGGTGCAGCTAATATATGGGGGGGGGGGGGGAATGTTCCGTCTAAAATTTCGTTCGGTAGTCCGGAAAATACGGTAATCAATTTCTGTCACTGACTAATCCTTGCAACCTTTATTGGTGCATGGGCGAACAATGGACATTTGGAAAAGACACACAAGCTAATACATGGACATATCGGCGCCGATCCCGTGGGTGCCGAGCACCATTTATGGCAACTTTCATTCTTTTACATAATTTTTGAAAAATCAATCCTTTTGTTAATTTAGCGCCGTGTTTGGTCGGTTTCACATAATAAAAAAGTCACAAATCAATTAGTCTATAATCAACAAAATCTAACCAAGGCTTTATTGTGCTCGATAACAAGCTAATAACACAATCTTCTTGACTTTAAACACACTGCCCACGAAGAATGAAGTACATACTTACTCAACAGCCATACATGTCACACTAAGGGTTGCAGTATGAACAATGGCAACACTGTCATAAACATGTGCCATATAGTGAAACCACACTAAACAACAACGACAAACACATTTTGGCAGAATATTTGCACCGCAACACAACATAAACACTACAGAACAAATTCCCAGAATTCCCTGCAGCACCAACTCTTCCGGGACGCTACAATATAAACAAACACCATTGGTGGATCTACACCTAACATCCACTGTGATGATACCACGTACAATAGTGTATCTAGTCGATACTACTATGATTACATAGATATTTCTTAACATCACAAAATCTTCTTTTGTTTTTTTTAATTTATATTATCTTTATGAACTCTGGAAATATGTCCCTGGACACATGAGGACTTTGAATATGACAAATGTATAATCCTGTAACTACTTGGTATCGGATTGATACCCAAATTTGTGGTATGATCCAAAACTAATGTAAAGCATCCAAACAACAGAAGAATAAGTGATTATTACATTTTAACAGAAGTGTGGATAGAACATGTTAAAAGAGAAAGTAAGTAGATATTAACAGTAAATGAACAAGTAGATTAATAATTCATTTTCTACCACTTGTCCTTAATAATGTTGACAAAATAATAGAATGATAAAAGACACAATATGTTACTGCATATGTCAGCAGACTAAATTAGGAGCCTTTGTTTGTTTACTTACTACTAAAAGACAAGTTGTCTTGTATGTTCACTATTTTATTTAAGGACAAACTTGCAATAAGAAACATATGTTTAATGTACTCTAAGATTTTTGTTAAAATAAAGCCAAATAATGACATTTTTTGTGGTCCTGTGGTGGATGGTCCGAATCTTAAACAGCAACAAAAGTGAATTTAGTACAAAAGTTGTATTTACCCATAATCAAATGGTACAAAGTTGGATTGAATTGCCAATGCAAACAGACAACGAGAATCATGCGAATCACACATAGGGTTGGTCTACTTGGCCATTTATCTGTTTTCCTCATGTGTCAAGGTCCCGTTGTTTTGGACCTGTTTATTCTGCAACCTCCTTGAATCCTTCAGCCACAACAAACAATCAAAACATTTTGTAGACTGGTCAGACCGACCATATATTCAACCATACTTGCCAACCCTCCCGGATTTTCCGGGAGACTCCCGAAATTCAGCGCCTCTCCCGAAAACCACCCGGGACAAATTTTCTCCCGAAAATCTCAAATTCAGGCGGACCTGAGTCCGCTAACCCACAATGTAAACAGCATACCTGCCCAATCACGTTATAACTGTAGAATGATCGAGGGCAAGTTCTTGGTTTCTTATGTGGGTTTATTGTTAGGCAGTTTCATTAACGTCCTCCCAGCGCGGCAACAACACACAACAACACACAACAACAGCAGTCAAGTTTATGTATACCGTAAAGCAGTTCGTCTGCCGTAAACAGCAATGTTGTGACACTCTTAAACAGGACAATACTGCCATCTAGTGCATTTGATGAAAGCACTTTTGTGCGTGCCACACAGCAATGCATCTTCAGAGAGGGTGTTCAGCATGGTTAGAAAAATAGTGACAGAGAATAGAACAAGGATGGACAATTCAACCCTTAACTCAACAATAAGTAGATGAGTGTTATGTGTGTGTATATGTGTAAATAAATGAACACTGAAATTCAAGTATTTATTTTATATATATATATAATAATATATATATATATATATATATATATATATATATATATATATATATATATATATATATAATAAAATAAATATATATATATATATATATATATATATATATATATATAGCTAGAATTCACTGAACATCAAGTATTATTATATATATATATATATATATATATATATATATATATATATATATATATATATGAAATACTTGACTTGGTGAATTCTAGCTGTAAATATACTCCTCCCCTTTTAGCCACGCCCCCAACCACGCCCCCGTCCCACCCCGACCACGCCCACCCCCACCTCCCGAAATCGGAGGTCTCAAGGTTGGCAAGTATGTATTCAACTCTCACCCACATATGCTCCTTCAATGCCACAGAATGGAAAGAAAAAGAAACGAGCAGACATTCTTAATGCTTTTCGACCTCGTTCTCTTGTCGGACTTCGACAGACACAAAATATGGTTCAGAAGGTCGGAAATTCCACTACAGTCCCCTTTATTTAGAAAAGTACCGAAAAGTATCAAAATACTTTTGGTACCGGGGCAACACTAATACACACACACCGAGCACAAAGGTATGAAAGAAAGCTTACTGATCAATACACTGTGTGTATTGCCTCACTATCTTGAACGAGAGATGACAAACTGATCCACTTGGTCATCAGTGGATGTCCGAAAAGTTATACCAGTCATAATATGACAATATAAAACAGGAAATCACGCTCCTGCCAGATCAAATCGATTTATCACCGGGAGCACGACGCGTAAACTTGGTTTTGTGTGAAGATGCGTCTGTCAGCGCACTTCTTCCGGTGCCTGAGATCCAACTAAATTCTCCCCTTTTGCTTCTCACCAGAGCCATTGCCGCTCAAGATTGTTTGATAAACCGCAAAAGCTTTTTCCTCCTCCACTTCTTCTCTGACTCATCCGCAACTCCTCCCCTACGTGATATTTTAGGCCCGTCGCCTTGAAACACATCGGCCTTCCTCCCGCCGCCTACCCTCCTTATCGTGGCGTGAATATCACTAAGTAAAGTATGAAGGATCAGCTGAGCTAATCAACAACACCCAGTCACAGTCACCCATGCTGTTTTTTTCAGTGCAGAGTTGCATTAACATTTTGCTAAAATCTTGTATTAATAATGAGATTCAGACCATTGAACAAAAGGTTCCACACTGTCCAATTTGGAATAAAACCATTAACCCGATTTTAGTAGTTTAGCAATGTCCTAATAATCTGACCTAACGACTTTTCAACTACAACAACATGTTTTTGGACATGCTTGGAATCTGTTCACTGCATCAGTGAGGGTCAAATCGCCAGTAATTGTTCTAGGGTAAATCAATCACCCTTTCGCATTTTGATTAATCACGATCAATCACAGTAAATTACTTATGTGCATGATTTATCGTATTTTACGGACTACAGCGCACCAGAAAATAAGCCGCACCCACTAAATATTACAAGAAACATATTTTTTTTAGCTGCTGAACTATAGGCCGCATTTATATAGGTTGTGAAATTTGTTATTTACACAGAAATATTCTGTAAATGTTTATTTACATACATTAATTGTTTCCAAATGTGCCTGTAACATGGCAGTAAAAGGGCTGATCAAACAAAACAGAAGTCATTGTCATAGACCCACGAGCTGCGGAAGCTAGCTTTTCAATCAGCTAAACAGACTCGATAACTCCACGGTGACGTCTTGGTGAATTTACTGAGGAATTTGTGAAACTGAAACGATACAAACATGATGCCATTGTAGGTTAATATCACTAACACAGACACTCGTAAACGTGTTGGCATATTAGCTATTGCTAACAACGCTAGCGTCATTACATTATGATAGTGTGCACAAATATAATAAAAACACTCCTACAGACATCACACATGGGACTGTTTTGTAAGTATAAACAGTTTTAGTTATATTGTAAAACTTACAAACCTTGCTTGGAGTGATGAATGAAGAATGCATACGAGTAGAAACGCCATTGACGGCTAGAGGACGGAACGTCTCTCTACTTTCGGATTGAAAGCACTAAATGAAAGGCCACTGCTGAACCTGCAGTGAGCAAACTCATCCAACAGATGGCGCCGTAGCACAAACAATAAAACAACTTCCAAGTGTATTTTTTCTTTTCTTTTCAACTACAACAACATGTTTTTGGACATGCTAGGAATCTGTTTACCGCATCAGTGAGGGTCAAATTGCCAGTAATTATTCTAGGGTTGCATGATAAATATCAGACCAATAATTATTGGGCCGAGGAATTATCATATCACTTAGACTTAGACAAACTTTATTGATCCACAAGGGAAATTGCTCCACACAGTAGCTCAGTTTCATAGGATGGAAATAATGCAGTTAAGTAGACTAAATATGTACCATAGTAGCAATATAAAATATAACATATTAAGTATTTGGCCACCTGCCTTTACTCACATATGAACTTGAAGTGCCATCCCAAGGAATTGTCCAAAATGTATTGGTATCCTGGAGCGTTCAAAATTCCTTTCACTGGAACTAAAGGGCCAAGCCCAACTCCTGAAAAAACAACCCCACACCATAATTCCTCCTCCACTAAATTTCACACACGGCACAATGCAGTCCGAAATGTAGCGTTCTCCTGGCAACCTGCAAACCCAGACTGGTCCATCAGATTGCCAGATGGAAAAGCGCAAGTCATCACTCCAGAGAAGGCATGTCCACGGCTGTAGAGTCCAGTAGCAACATGCTTTACATCACTGCATCCCACGCTTTGCATTGGACTTGGTGATGTATGGTGCAGCTGATCGGCCATGGAAACCCATTCCATGAAGCTCTCTGCGTACTGTACGTGGGCTAATTGGAAGGTTACATGAAGTTTGGAGCTCTGTAGCAACTGACTGTGAAGAATGTCTTTGCACTATGCGCTTCAGCATCCGCTGACCCCTCTCTGTCAGTTTATGTGGCCTACCACTTGGTGGCTGAGTTGCTGTTGTTCCCAAACTCTTCACTTTTCTTATAATAAAGTTGACTTTGGGAATATTTAGGAGCGAGGAAATTTCACGACTGGATTTGTTGCACAGGTGGCATCCTATGACAGTTCCACGCTGGAAATCACTGAGAGCGGCTCAAATGTTTGTAGAAACAGTCTCCATGCCTAAGTGCTTGATTTTATACACAGGGCTAAGTGATTAGGGCACCTGATTCTCATCATTTGGATAGGTGGCCAAATACTTTTGGTAATATAGTGTATGTAATATTTACATATTATATATACATTATATAATATATACTGATATATTATATTATATTTGTATAAGATATATAACAAATCCCAATTACCATGTACAATATTACAGTATATGTAACAACCGCAGCAAAAAATAAAAACAATTTAAAAAAAGGGCAGCATGAAATATTATTACACAACAGTAATATTAGAAAAATAACTTGGATAACCATTTAAAAATAAAAACGCTTCAAAAGGGCGAGATTTGTCATACTGTGCTGTAAGTGGGTTAAAGCCCCACTTGAGATTTTTCAAGTTTGGTTGATTTTGGCGGCGCCAATGGACCAAAGTGGTAGTGTTTTGCCAGAAGAAGACCACATTTCCCATGATGGCTAGCAAATATAGCGTCAAACTGACATGGTGTCACACAAATGGCACAAATGGCTATGCTGATGTTAAATAGTAGACACGGTCAAGAAATTATCTTCGATTGCGCTACAAACATGATGCTCCTACCAAGGATGTATCGGGGCGGATGATGGTCCGAAGCAAAGAAAGGCCGAAGGAATTAGTGTGGAACTGCGAACTATCAAACTGGTGGCTATTTATTTCCGATAGCCAACATGAGCATTATCATTTTGATTTGAGCATCGAAAGTCACTTACCGTATTTTTCGGACTATAGGTCGCAGTTTTTTTCATAGTTTGGCCGGGCGGGGGGTGCGACTTATACTCAGGAGCGACTTATGTGTGAAATTATTAACACATTACCGTAAAATATCAAATAATATTATTTAGCTCATTCACGTAAGAGACTAGACGTATAAGATTTCATGGGATTTAGCGATTAGGAGTGACAGATTGTTTGGTAAACAAATAGCATGTTCTATATGTTATAGTTATTTGAATGACTCTTACCATAATATGTTACATTAACATACCAGGCACGTTCTCAGTTGGTTATTTATGCCTCATATAGTGTACACTTATTCAGCTTATTCTTTATTTATCTTATATTGCCTTTCAAATGTCTATTCTTGGTGTTGGGTTTTATCAAATAAATTTCCCCCAAAAATGCGATTTATACTCCAGTGCGACTTATATATGTTTTTTTCCTTCTTTATTATACATTTTCGGCCAGTGTGACTTATTCTCCAGTGCGACTTATACTCCGA
Organism: Nerophis lumbriciformis; assembly: GCF_033978685.3. Lineage (NCBI taxonomy): Eukaryota > Metazoa > Chordata > Actinopteri > Syngnathiformes > Syngnathidae > Nerophis > Nerophis lumbriciformis. The sequence continues at coordinate 14,190,342 of NC_084570.2, read as the reverse complement.
AAAATACAGTACTAGTTTAGCAGGAACAGAGCAAGGTAGCATCTACCAAAAACCTCACGCCAGCGAGTGAAAGCCGGGGCAATGTTAATCTTTGATTGTCCTTCATACGGGTAGCCTCCCTTTTTCTTTTTTTGTATTTTCAGACAAAACTTTTCGTTTCTTTGGTAGTTTTGAAACTTCGACCATGATAGTAGTGATTGCACATAGGCGTTCTTCTTTTAGTTTTCTGGCGACACGGAAGCGTTCACATCGACTTCTGTCTTTTTAACAAATGGGGGAGTGACACTTGTCGTGAAGCAAGTCAGCACATTTGTATTTTTTTGTATTCATTTTCATTGGTGTTTTAGAACAAGAGGGTAGTATTATTTCTACTGTATATATTTTGACATTGAGTAGTTGAAACATTTTGAAACATAAACAACATGACTGCAAGATTTTTGTTATTTCATGCTATAAATCACAAATGGCTATTCAGGTAAATGATGTTAGCTAATAGAATAAACATTGATTGTACTCTTTATGATTTTTGCATTTGGAGCAGTTAGAAGTGGAGAGGGAGTGGAAGAGACAGAAATTGGCTATAAAATCCAAGGCAGAATCCACTAAAGCAGAAACACTAAAACATCTTAAAATGCTGCTTTTTTTATTGCACATTTTTATTGCAAATTTTTGCATGTTTTCAGCAATTGAACATGCAAAAATTTTAGAGGTTTATAAATCAATGTTCTACAGTATCTCGCTGGCATTTGTTCGTTTTGATTTTGCGTGATGTTTGTTGGGATGCATGGCGTCACATTCTATTCATCATTGTGTGTTAAATACCTTGTTGTTTTTTGTTGTAAACATTGGGCCCCATTCAGCAGTGAGTTCCTAACTTTTCCTCTTAGCTTTCTTCCTAAGTGATTTCCTAAGAGGAGTCCATATACTGTATTGCTCATTTTGCTATATGTCTGTCCGTGTTATCTATATCTACCTAGCTATCTATCTATGATATTAATTTAACATTAGACAATAGAAGTAAGGCATGGGTGTCAAACTCTGGCCCGCGGGCCAAATTTGGCCCGCCGTGTAATTTCACTTGGCCCTTGAGGCGATATCAAATTAACACTGGAGCTGGCCCGCCGATTATATACAGCGGCAGTGCCACGGTAACACCTAATTTACCGCTAATTCTCATACTTGCCAACCCTCTATACGTCACACTGTGAACCCACACCAAACAAGAATGACAAACATATTTCGGAAGAACATCCGCACTGTAACACAACATAAACACAACAGAACAAATACCCAGAACCCTTTGCAGCACTAACTCTTCCGGGACGCTACAATATACACCCCCCCCCCCCCCCCCCCCCCCCCCCCCCCTCCACACACACACACACACACACACACACACACACACACACACCTTGTAGTGTCCCGGAAAAGTTAGTGCTGCAAAGGGTTCTGGGTATTTGTTCTGTTGTGTTTATATTGTGTTACGGTGCGGATGTTCTCCCAAAATGTGTTTGTCATTCTTGTGTGGTGTGGGTTCACACAGTGTGGCGTATATTTCTAACAGTGTAAAATTTGTTTATACGGGCACCCTCAGTGTAACCTGTACCGCTGTTGATTAAGTGTGCTTTGCATTCACATGTTTGTGCATACAGACGCCGCACATATTTTGTGATCGGGCGGGCACGTTGTTAGAATGGATGAAAAGCAGAAGTGACGACAGCTCGTAGTCGACGTTAAAGGCAGTGCCTTTAAGGCACACCCCCAAGACTGTGGTCCCGGCGGACTACGAGATATAATGACTGATGAACACCTTTGTTCGATAATGAAGGTTGCCTCAGCTCAAAGCCTGAGCCCCGACATTAATGAACTAGCATCCAAGAAAAGATGGCAGGTATCTGGCTTGGGCACATCAGATTAGATCAGTGTGTTGCAAACTGAGCAGTTTAAAGTCCTGAATGGTTGGTTTATTCATTGTTATTTTATTTTAAAATGTATTAGCCTGTGGAAAAAGTTAATGTTGATATTTACCTCAAAAGGCTGCAAATAGAAAAGAGGCATTCAATTTTTATTTAAATTGGATTTGATATGCCATTGATATTTTTTAATTAGTATTATTATTAATTGAAACTCGATTTTGCATGTCACTATAAAGTTATATAAGCCTTGCTTGTTCAATATTTAATGCAAAACTTGTTTGGGTCCCTATTAAAAGGTTAATTTGTTCAACCTTGGCTCACGGCTTTGTTCAGTTTTAAATTTTGGCCCACTCTGTATTTGAGGTTGACACCTCTGAAGTAAGGGAACTTGTTACACTTAAGAACAAATAGGCCACCCTAAGAGTGCTCTGGAGCACTCGTAGATTTTGTTCTTACCTACGAACAAATCCCAGCTAAGAAAACATCGGTGAATACAAAAATCTCCTTAAAAACTTTGTAAGTGGGCCTAAGAACATTACATTTGTTGCTGAATGGGGCCCATTGTACCCTTTCAGTGCTGTGCGTGTGCTGAACTCCTTTTTCTAACAACAAGCAGCAGGCTTTTTCTCTTGCAACTCGAACTCATAACAGGCAGCTGCAACAAAGTCGCTCGGACCGACTCGGTGTCGAAACGTCACGAAAAGCCTCGTGCCGATTTACTCGAAAGACAAGCAGCCTGACTCACTTTAAACGTGCGTAAAAAACTTATCACAATATTATCTTGTTGAGGAGGCGTTATTAAATATGCAATATCAAACAGAATTCCCTATCAGTCCACCTGCAGAATAAAGAGAATAATTGCAGGGCTGTAATTTGCTTGCGTGCAAGATGGCGACCATACACTTGCACTAACAAGGTTTGCACCGAAATCTCGCTTTCATTTCTTTTTCTCCGTCTTAACTCTCCCACACGCTCGCACGCTCCTGCTATTCATCTGCAGAAGTGGTCTTTAATGAAGTGTGAACAGCGCACCGCAACTACCCATCCCCCTCCCCCTCCTCTTCCCTATGTTTCCATCTTCCTTCGCCGTCACCCCAGGGAGCTACAGGAAAGACGGACGGAGCGATGCACCGCGAGCAAAAGACAGGAAGAGGAGGATAGAGGAAAAGGGATGGGACAGTTAATGAAAGACAGCAAGGTCTGTGTTTCCCCCCCCCTGCGTCAACCCCTCCTTGTCCCAACCGCTCCTCTGCCGATCTATCATCATGTGATCACAGGGATGCTTTAAGAGGCTCTCCCCAGCTAATAGTAACATCAGGCTGAACTGTGTGTGTGTGTGTGTGTGTGTGTGTGTGTGTGTGTGTGCGCGTGTGTGCGTGCGTGCGTGCGTGCGTGCGTGCGTGCGTGCGTGCGTGCGTGCGTGCGTGTGTGTGTGTTGCAAAGCTGCAGGTCAAGTCAGCCCACTCCCACTCATAATAACAGCATTTAAATATTGCAGCGAAGGAACAGAAAGTTTCACTAAATGTGTCTACTGACAAATGTATTCACCATTAGGGGTGTGAAATGTAAAGGAACCTAATGATTTGATTCAATTCCACTTCCAGGGATGACTATTCGATTTTAGAATCCATTCTCAATTTGACTGATTCTCGCAAATGTATTATTTGGTATAGTAATTGTAATGAACTTTTTTCAAAACAAGTTACAGGTTAGAAAATATCCTTCTGGTTGCATTAATATGGCCTAAAAAAAATGTCTTTTTAAAAATAGATTTTCATTAGAAAAAAAAAATGTAAAAAAAAATATATATATATGTATATGTTTGTGTGTGTGTGTGCGTGTGTGTGTATATACAGCATGAGTGTTCATATATATGTGTAAATATATTGTATGTGTATGTATGTGTGTATATATATATATATATATATATATATATATATATATATATAGTACACCTTCTCATTTCAATGTGTTTTCTTTATTTCCATGACTATTTACATTGCAGATTGTCACTGAAGACACCTGTGAAGTATAAACAATTTCAGGTGACTACCTCTTGAAGCTCATCGAGAGAATGCCAAGAGTGTGCAAATCAGTAATCAGAGCGAAGGGTGGCTATTTTGAAGAAACTAGAATATAAAACATGTTTTCAGTTATTTCACCTTTTTTTGCTATGTACATAACTCCACATGTGTTCATTCATAGCTTTGATGCCTTCAGTGACAATCTACAATGTAAATAGTCATGAAAATAAAGAAAACACATTGATTGAAAAGGTGTGTCCAAACTTTGCATATATATGTATATTTATGCATACTGTATATATGTGTACATATGTATATTTGCATGTATATATGTATATGTATATGTATATATGTGTGTTTATATTTATATATGTATTAAAATGTGCGTTTGTGTATATATATAAATGTATGTATATATATATATATATATACGTATGTATATATATATATATATATATATACGTATGTATATATATATATATATATATATATATATATATATATATATATATATATTAGGGCTGCAACTAACAACTAATTTGATAATCGATTAATCTGTCGATTATTACTTCGATTAATCGATTAATAATCGGATAAAAGAGACAAACTACATTTCTATCCTTTCCAGTATTTTATTGAGGGGGGAAAAAACAGCATACTGGCACCATACTTATTTTGATTATTGTTTCTCATCTGTTTGTAAATGTTGCAGTTTATAAATAAAGTTTAAAAAAATAAATAATAATAAATAAATAAATAAGTCAATAAAATAAATAAAAAAATAAATAAAGTAGCTTCTGCACATGCACATAGCATAGATCCAACGAATCAATGACTAAATTAATCGCCAACTATTTTTATAATCGATTTAATCGATTAGTTGTTGCAGCCCTAATATGAATGAATGAATGAAATAAGTTTATTTCGGTCATATAATCAACCATTAACCATTTTGTGTGACCAGTTTAAGAGTACAGACTATACATATATAACAATCGTACACATTTACACACAAAAGGAAAAGAAAAGAAAAGAAAAAGCATGACCGAAAAAAGGAATAGGCTGAATCCAAAGCTTATATTTGCGTATCCTAAACCTTCACTGAAAATAAGATTACCTGGAACATCAACGTTAAAAAAAACAATCAAAATCAATGGGATGAAAGTAATTGTTACTATATTTTATCATTTTCAATTATTTCACCTTTCAATGTTTTCTTAAACCTTAACAAATAAGTACATGTCTTCAGCTCATCACTGAGCTTCTTCCACCATATATATATATATATATATATATATATATATATATATATATATATATATATATATATACAGTATATGTATGAATATACAGTTTTTTAGATTATGGAAAATTATAAATGAATTTAGAATTGGGATGTATAAGAATCACGATTTGGATGTAAATCTATTTTTTTGTGCACCTGTTAATCATGATTATTGATCATTTGCAACAATGTTTAAAATATGACTATTACTGTGGTATATTGTACTCACAGAAAGATAAATAACAGGACACAATAATATTTATTTAAAGAGCCCCTCTAACAACATTGCCACTTATTTCAAAGTTGATTTCAAAGTTGTGCACCTAAAAATTATAATTACAGGCAAAATTACTCCCAAAATAGACAAAGTAGAGACTTTAGATTTGGTTTCTACTAAATTTTAGCACATTTTGGAACGCACACTTTTAGCTTCAAAATGCAGACTTTTAGCTTCAAAATGCCTGCTGACATCACCTACAGAAAACTGGACACAATTTCATATTGTGTAGTATGTGTTTCAGTGGCATCTTCATCCCGAAATATAATATTTTCACACAGAATTTAAAGGAATGATCCATTATGTCTGCCATATGACAATGTGAGTAAAGTATGGACCTCTCCAGTCAGGTTGACTCGCGCAAAATGGAACGGACCAAACGAGAGGAGTGTAATCTGCAAAGATCATTTTAATGATTCTGACTTTGAAGAGAAAAAGGATTTTGGTCAGAGTTTGGGTGGAAAAAATGAGAAAAATAAGCATTTAGCTATTATTCTATTTTGCATCCTCTTCTACTGATGTTTTCCTCAAAATGCTTGAGGAAATGCTGGAAGAGCATGAGCAAAGACCGGGGAAGTCAGGAAATGGCGATTGTTATATATATGTTTTTTGCTCATCATGCTGAGATAGGCTCCAGCACCCCCCGCCACCCCAAAAAAAGAGACAAGCGGTAGAAAATGGATGGATGGATGTTAACCATATTAGTTTTGAAGTAATCATGGACCACTGCGACAAAAATATCAAATTAAGTACTCAAAATAATAGTTTTACATGCCTTTATCCATGCTGTTTATGCAGGGAAATTGGCGCCAGAGGGGGCAGCATATTGAGGAAAGGGGACGTTCCTAGTACAGCTAGTTTTTTACCAGTTACTCGAAAAGTAATTGATATTATGGGAATTGACTGCCAGCTAGGGATGATGTTTGATAAGAAATTATCGAGTTCGAGCCTCTTATCGAATCCTCTTATCGAACATGATTCCTTATCAATTCTCTTATCGAGTCCATATAGGTTGTTGTATATGGAAAAAAAACACAATATTTGGTTTAACTAAAGGTCACTTTTATTATATAAGAAAAAAATAAAATCTAATAAATAAATAATTATTGACTGTTACCCCCCTTAAAAAAAAAAAAAAAAAAAATATTGACTGTTGTTACCCAAAGTATATTAAGTGGGATTTTTCAGAAAAACAAATATATACAGGAACACAAAAACAACCTGTCTCTGTGATCACTATAGGTGTATAAATAATAATATAGTGTTAAATAAAATGAGTCCCTTGGGCACAAAACTGAAAATAATACAGCTCTCCAAAAAGTGCACTTCTACTGCTATTTGACATAACTGTTTGTTATGATGCTTTGACATTTTTTGCACTTTATTTCTTTATTGAAGAGAAAAGTTGTTTGCAAATGTGGTTACAATGCTAAAAAATGAAAAGTTAAAGCTAAAAAAAAGAAATACACTTTATTGAGTTAACATTATTTCTTTATAGGGGGAAAGATGTGATGTCATGAGCTAGGCTAGGGAATATAACAACTACACTACCCAGCATGCAACGGGAGTGACGAGCATGCGGGGTAGCCCTGAAAAGTGTTGTTGCATGTCGCCACCCGGCAGCGAAGAATGAGGTTATGAGCACGCTGTGAAAGTAAACGTCAAGAACTCAGCCAACACGCCTCGTCTGCATTATTTATAATTAGACAGACAACACATATACAGTGTGATTTTGTTTTGTTTACAAGGAAAGAAAAACAATAGTTAAAAAAGGGAGATGTCATATATGTAAGTGCTGTGGTTCCTTTAAGAACGTTGCGACAGCTGCCGTAAAGGAGGTATGTTGCTAGCCTGGTTGCTATGTTTCCGGTTGGTCGTAAAAGTGTCCGTCATGTGTTTGTACCCTGCTCAAATCTCTCAGTAAAGTTATTCAGTGGATTATACCTTTTGTTTTGAACTTTGTTACACCTTGGAGCGCTTTTTCCGGTCCATTGTTTTTCCTGCTTTCCTTATCTGCGCCTAATGACTGAGCTATGTGACGTCATTTGTTGTGATGTCTCACGGGGCATATCTTGTCGGGACGGGATTCGTTCCGAGGGATTCGAATAAATAACCAACTCTTTTTCTTTACTATAGTGGTCTCGATAACGGGTACCGGTTCTCAAAAAGGGATTCGAGTCAGAGGACTCGGTTCTTTTCTTGTCGAACAACCGGGAAAACCGGTTTCGAGTATCATCCCTACTGCCAACTTCATTTTCAGGAATAAAAAATCCATAAAGAGAACTTGTCAAATTTCGGTCATCTGGGCGCTATGGGTCATTTCACATACTGTATGTTTATTAACAGCTCCAAATGAAATGAACATTAATATCAAGGTAAATTGTTCAACACAACATAATATAATTTTGGACTTGTAGTCTTGTTTCTGTCGTGTATTATTTCCTGTCAGACTCTTATTTTGTATTTTCCATTTCCTGTTATTGACCAGTGCCCGCAGCTTTGCTTTGCCGTGGTGGTGCAAATGTGTGGAAATGGTAATCAGTGTTTGCTAACCACTACCACGTTGTCGTTACTATTCTAAATAAATTTTGTTCAATGCTTCCTGTTGCATCATCAGAAGTTATTTCTTGCTGGACACGTCGTCGCGTACATTCTTTTGGAAAGTTTCCACAAGGCAACAACCGTGCTTTTTCGACAGCCTGCCTTTTTGTTTATGTTCATACTTATGTACTATTATATAATCAATAATCACTGGAACGTGGCTGAGTTCCATCCATCCATTTTCTACCGCTTATTCCCTTTGGGGTCGCGGGGGGCGCTGGAGCCTATTTCAGCTACAATCGGGCGGAAGGCGGCGTACACCCTGGACAAGTCGCCACCTCATCGCAGGGCCATGGCTGAGTTGAATTAAATAATCCTAACTCATGATGTGAATATATTTCATGCTTCTTTCATATCTATCCGTATTGTGCAAATTGCAAGTCGTAACTACCGTACAAAGACGCCGACACCTTCCGCATTCCTGTTAGAAATGTCTTCTGTAAGCGCTCTTTCGCTTCATGTCCCAATGAAACAAAATAATCTCAGCGGATTTTGTGTGGGGGGGAAAAGGGTAATTAAGGTAATGAGATTTCTTTACGCTGCACTGAAGCACGCTAAGCACAAGCAAGTGCATGATTTGATTTTCCCCCTTTTATTTATTTTGCATGTGTTTTGGTCTTGTTATTAATGGGTTCACACACAGTAAAACAATTCCTTGCATCAACTGCAGTTATCTCTACAAGAACCCTGGTCTGGCAACCATAGTTACGGTCTTCACTATTGTATAAGAATGACAAAGGTTCTAGAACTACAGTCTTTTTCATTTTGGGTATATAAGCCGCAACCACTAAAAAATATATTTTTCCGTGTATTAGCCGCACCGGACTATAAGCCGCAGATACACTATATTGCCAAAAGTATTTGGCCACCTGCCTTGATTCACATATGAACTTGAAGTGCCATCCCATTCCTAACCCATAGGGTTCAATATGACGTCGGTCCATCTTTTGCAGCTATTACAGCTTCAACTCTTCTGGGAAGGCTGTCCACAAGGTTGCGGAGTGTGTTTATAGGAATTTTCCACCATTCGTCCAAAAGCACATTGGTGAGGTCACACATTGATGTTAGCCAAGAAGGCCTGGCTCTCAGTCTCCGTTCTAATTCATCCCAAAGGTGTTCTATCGGGTTCAGGTCAGGACTCTGTGCAGGCCAGTCAAGTTCATCCACACCAGACTCTGTCATCCATGTCTTTATGGACCTTGTCATGTTGGAAGAGGAAGGGGCCCGCTCCAAACTGTTCCCACAAGGTTGGGAGCATGGAAAGTTCCTTTCACTAGAACTAAGGGGCCAAGCCCAGCTCCTGAAAAACAACCCCACACCATAATTCTGAACACTTGGATGGGTGGCCAAATACTTTTGGCAATATATTGTATCATGTGACAGGGGCCGGCACGCTGTTTGTATGGAGGAAAAGCAGACGTGACGACAGGTTGCCTTTAAGGCACTGCCTAAATATTGTTGTCCGGGTGGAAATTGGGAGAAATTCGGGAGAATGGTTGCCCCGGGCGACTTTCGAGAGGGGCACTGAAAATCGGGAGGGTTGGCAAGTATGAGTATTAGCTGTATAATACCGGCGGGCCAGCTCTAATGTTAATTTGATATTGCCTCAAGGGCCAAATGAAATCACACGGCGGGCCCACGGGCCAGAGTTTGACACCCATGATTTAACACAAAACATGATGGCTTTTAGCGAAGGAAAAAATGTAAACCATAAATTAAGGTTCAAAGCCTAGGAAATAGGTAGCGCCTCAGAGTCCGGAGTTTGCATTACTTTTTAGGCAGTTGTTGAGATCTGTGTTGGATATTCCTCCCGATTCCCAAGATTGTGCTAGTACATGATTAAACGTCCGCTCTCTTCTTTGTCTCTCACCAGCTCCTCTGACAGACAAGCCACCCAAAATCCTCTCCCCGTCCGAGAGCCAGACGAGCATCATCGAGATGGCACCAGGTAAGAAAACAATCCGCACTGTGGCATCAATGGCATCCGTTGAGTCTGTCGGTGGTGCGTATGGCGTCATGCTCACAGCCTATGCCCACTCATCACAATGGCATTGTTCCAGCTTTTTAGATCAGTGTCAATCTTTGTGCGACACACTTCCAGTATGAAGGATAAGTAGGTCTTGTTCTATTTAACCGTGGATTGTTGTTTTTCATGGTACACAGTGTGCGCGTGTTGTGATTTTGTGGATTCAACGACCAATGTGTGGCTTGTTTTTGCACTCGTCAAGTGGAGCGTGCTCATCCACCAGCACCTCATGTTTGCTCAGAAATAATGAGTCTTCAGTTATCCCAGTGCCTCCTGTGCCTTAATTCTGACTCATGTGACTGCCGTGGATTCTTCTCTGCGGAACTCATGGGAAAATTCCAGCTCGGTGCCTTATTAGGAGCAAAAGCAGGAGATAAAATGGGTCAAGATGGAGGCTTTCTTTAAATAAGTTTCTGGCTCACAAAGGTAAAAGGTAGCATTCAGGAAATGGGCCCAAATTGCTCAAATTTGTGATGCACCGTCGACTTTTTTAATATATACGGTATATATAAATGTGGTTATGTCTTTTTAAAAATCAAGTTACCTGACTGTAAGAATGGTGATATAACAGTGGTGGCAAAGAAAAGTATGTGTACCTTTCAATTAGGGGCGAAAAATGCAAGGTGAATTTTTACTAGGGATGGTCCCAAAACACATTTCTGTTTTTCACTCTAAAAACTGGCATTAAAACTAGAGATGTCCGATAATTTCGGCAGTCCGATAAATGTAATATTGGAAATTATCGGTATCGGTTTCAAAAAGTAAAATGTATGACTTTTTAAAACGCCGCTATACGGAGTGGTACAGGGACATAGGGAGAAGTACAGAGCAGTTTGGTCTCCCAGTCATACTTACCAACCCTCCCGATTTTCCCGGTAGACTCCCGAATTTCAGTGCCCCCCCCCGAAAATCTCCCGGGGAAACCGTTCTCCCGAATTTCTCCCGATTTCCACCCAAACAACAATATAGGGGGCGTGCCTTAAAGGCACTGCCTTTGCGTGCCGGCCCAGACACATAATATCTACGGCTTTTCACACAAACAAGTGAATGCAACGCATACTTGGTCAACAGCCATACAGGTCACACTGAGGGTGGCTGTATAAACCACTTTAACGTTACAAATATGCGCCACACTGTGAACCCACACCAAACAAGAATGACAAACACATTTCGGGGGAACATCCGCACCGTAACACAACATAAACACAACAGAACAAATACCCAGAACCCCTTGCAGCACTAACTCTTCCGGGACGCTGCAATATACACCCCCCGCTACAGCCCCCCCGCCCCCCAACCCCGCCTACCTCAACCTCCTCATGCTCTCTCAGGGAGAGCATGTCCCAAATTCCAAGCTGCTGTTTTAAAAAAAATAATGCACTTTGTGACTTCAATAATAAATATGGCAGTGCCATGTTGGCATTTGTTTCCATAACTTGAGTTGATTTATTTTGGAAAACCTTGTTACATTGTTTAATGCATCCATCACAACAAAATTAGGCATAATAATGTGTTAATTCCACGACTGTATATATCGGCATCGGTTGATATCGGAATCGGTAATTAAGAGTTGGACAATATCGGAATATCGGATATCGGCAAAAAAGCCATTATCGGACATCTCTAATTAAAACTATATTCTATTCTTTTCTACCCCGCCCAAGCAGAGTTACTTGGGCTTTAGTCCAAAGAAACCGAGAGGTTTACCTCAGTGTGTGTGTGTTTTTGAGCTATGTCGTTCCTGGCACCTCTTCTCATCACCGAAACTAGTATGCTATGTGTGTGTGCATATGCGTGACAAGTGTGTGTAGATTGCAAAGATTCAAACACAGGGTGGACTGATTGTGTTTTGTTCCTCAAGCATAATGGAGTGCACAGAGAATAACTCCTTACGCATTCCATTCCACTAAGGTGAAAAATATTCCTCTAACAGATGGGTACAGGTTTCGGTACTTTCATAGCCACCGACCGAATGTCATCTGAACTGCAGAGTGCTCATGTTTCAATATTTTTGTTGCAACTTTCCTTGCCCAGAAAGCAAGAATGCCTGATAGAAGGCTCAAAGCAAGGCTCCTATGTTTAAACTGGGTTAGCTTGATGCTAATATACATTGGATGTCCCATATACATGCTACTGATTAGCATTAGCTGTTTTACGTGGTGATTTCAACACCTCCAAATTTGGTAATCAAAACTGCAACTAAGATGCGCAATACAATCCAACAGCTGGAGTGTAACAAGTACAATACTTACAGTACAAACACTTTGTAGGGCTCAGTAATGTACAAGACTGGCACATTCAATTTAATGGCAAAGACTACTTCCTGGCTAGGCAGCACGGTGGAACAGGGGTGAGTGCATGTGCCTCACAATACGAAGGTCCTGAGTAACTCCGGGGTTCAATCCTGGGCTCGGGATCTTTCTGTGTGAAGTTTGCATGTTCTCCCATGACTGTGTGGGTTCCCTCCGGGTACTCCGGCTTTCTCCCACCTCCAAAGACATGCACCTGGGGATAGGTTGATTGGCAACACTAAATTGGCCCTAGTGTGTGAATGTGAGTGTGAATGTTGTCTGTCTATCTGTGTTGGCCCTACGATGAGGTGGCGACTTGTCCAGGGTGTACCCCGCAATCCGCCCGAATGCAGCTGAGATAGGCTCCAGCACCCCCCGCGACCCCAAAAGGGACAAGCGGTAGAAAATGGATGGATGGATGAATACTTCCTGGCTACTGCAGCACGGCTACGACAAACTGAAATAAATGCATACTTGCCAATGAGACTCAAAAGTGTAAAAAAAAAAAAAAAACTAAATATAAGAATTGGACAGCCCACATGTCATAATCAGCTCAGTGGAAAATGGTAAGCAAAATAGAGATTTTACTATCAAACATAACGTTTATTACCACATGAACACAGACAAATGTACCAGAAAATGGTACTGTTGAGTATCAATTCCCAGGTAATGGGATTTGGTGCCGTATCGTCTCAAATCTAACCTCAAAATCTGAGACCATTGTTTGACTGCACCCCTCTAGTCGGGCGTGAAGTTCTGCCTCAAGTGGAGGAGTTCAAGTATCTCGGGGTCTTGTTCACGGGTGAGGGAAGAATAGAACGCGAGATTGATAGACAGATCTGCAATGAAGCAGTCACTGCACCGGTCTGTTGTGGTGAAGAAGGAGCTGAGCCAGAAGGCGATGCTCTCGATTTACAGGTCAGTCTCTGTTCCTACCCTCACCTATAGTCACGAGCTTTGGGTAATGACCGAAAGGACAAGGTGGCGAATACAAGCGGCAGAAATGAGCTTCCTCCGCACATTTTCTGGGATCCCCCTCAGAGATAGGATGAGGAGCTCGGTCACTTGGGAGAGACTCAGAGTAGAGCCGCTGCTCCTTCACGTGGAGAGGAGCCAGCTGATATGGCTCGGGCATCTACTACGGATGCCTCCTGGATTCCTCCCTGGTGAGGTGTTTCAGGCATGTCCAGCTGGGAGGAGACCTCGGGGCAGACTTAGGACACGTTGGAGGGACTATGTCTCACAGCTGGCCTGGGAATGCCTCGGTATCCCCCATGTAGAACTAGAGTCGGTGGCCGGGGACAGGGAAGTCTGGATGGATGGATGGATGGATGGTCTCAAATGTGAAAGATACCCAACCCTAACTGGCATTGAGTCAAAAGTACTGATTTTGGTACCGGTATCATACAAATTGTATAAAATATATATTTTTTACATTTATAAAGGTTTTAAAGGCCTACTGAAATGTGATTTTCTTATTTAAACGGGGATAGCAGGTCCATTCTATGTGTCATACTTGATCATTTCGCGATATTGCCATATTTTTGCTGAAAGGATTTAGTAGAGAACATCGACGATAAAGTTCGCAACTTTTGGTCGCTGATAAAAAAGCCTTGCCTGTACCGGAAGTAGCAGACGAGTAGCGTGACGTCACAGGTTGTGGAGCTCCTCACATCCGCACATTGTTTACAATCATGGCACCAGCAGCGAGAGCGATTCGGACCGAGAAAGCGACAATTTCTCCATTAATTTGAGCGAGGATGACAGATTCGTGGATGAGGAAAGTGAGGGTGAAGGACTAGAGCACAGTGGGAGCGATCCAGATAGGGAAGATGCTGTGAGAGGCGGGTGGGACCTGATATTCAGCTGGGAATGACTAAAACAGTAAATAAACACAAGACATATATATACTCTATTAGCCACAACACAACAAGGCTTACATTTAATATGCCAAATATTAATCCCGCATAACAAACACCTCCCCCCTCCCGTCCATATAACCCGCCAATACAACTCAAACACCTGCACAACACACTCAATCCCACAGCCCAAAGTACCGTTCACCTCCCCAAAGTTCATACAGCACATATATTTCCCCAAAGTTACGTACGTGACATGCACATAGCGGCACGCACGTACGGGCAAGCGATCAAATGTTTGGAAGCCGCAGCTGCATGCGTACTCACGGTACCGCGTCTGCGTATTCAACTCAAAGTCCTCCTGGTAAGAGTCTCTGTTGTCCCAGTTCTCCACAGGCCAAAGGTAAAGCTTGACTGTCATCTTCCGGGAATGTAAACAATGAAACACCGGCTGTGTTATCCGGCACAACAGTCAGGGGGTGCATTCTACGGCGGGGGTGCATTATCCGGCACAACACCTGCCGCAATACACCGCTTCCCACCTACAGCTTTCTTCTTTGCTGTCTCCATTGTTCATTGAACAAATTGCAAAAGATTCACCAACACAGATGTCCAGAATACTGTGGAATTTTGCGATGAAAACAGACGACTTAATAGCTGGCCACCATGCTGTCCCAAAATGTCCGCTACAATCCGTGACGTCACGCGCAGGCGTCATCATACCGAGACGTTTTCAGCAGGATATTTTGCGCGAAAATTAAAATTGCACTTTAGTAAGCTAACCCAGCCGTATTGGCATGTGTTGCAATGTTAAGATTTCATCATTGATATATAAACTATCAGACTGCGTGGTCGGTAGTAGTAGGTTTCAGTAGGCCTTTAAATGTAAACAGTACCCACTTGTAGTTATTACTGTGTGATGTGAGCGCTTAAATGTTTACGATTGTTTCCGGAGGTCATTCTCGTTTGACTTGTCATTGCCTGTGACATAAGAGATTGTTTGTGTTTTCCTGTGTGTCGGGTTTTGTTCCTGTCTTGTGCTTTTATTTTGGTGGCAATGACGTTTTATTTTTGTAGCCTGTTGAGCCTTCCCAATGCTTCCAGAGCACTTCCCAGCTCTTGCCTTTTGTTTGTTCACGTATTAAATACTTTTTTTTTTTTTTTTTTTTTTTTTTTTTTACCTGCACACTGCCTCCAGTTGACATTTTCCACTGTTGGAGATGCAGAGCTCTTCTTGCTTATGTGATGTTTACCCGGTCAGATTTTGGTCGCTGACATGTCATTCTTCAATGAGCATCATTAAGAAATTATGAGGCGTTTTAAAAAAAAATTGTAAAAACCAATCTGATGAAATGAATTGTGGAATATTTACTTGACTAACCTTTTCTTGACTTGATCAATGTCAGTGGCGATTTTCCCCAGAGACCGTCTGCAGCTGTATGGATTTGATGATATGATGTTTGGCATCTTCTCAGATTGATTCAAGCTACATTTTCAATCTATAAAGATTGGTATTGATTTCTTGCGCCTCTTGCTGGCAATGTTCTGTAGAATGTCGCAGAAAGTCAGGCGCGTGCTCTGGATCATGGTTCAGATAAATACCACAGATATAAAAATAGGGCAGCAAGTTATGAAAATTGCGCTCAGTTTTTTAATGTTTTGTTGTTTTCGCCCTGAAACGGAACTCACCTCTTTGAGTTTGCAATCAAATGGGTTTTCATTTTATATCAGGGGTGTCAAAAGTGCGGTTCGGAGGCCATTGGTGGCCTGCAGCTCAAGTTGGGGTTTTTTTGGCCCGCAGCATATTGTCGAAATAAAATAAAGAAAATAAAAATGTAAGAAAAAACTAATGTAATGAGAAAAACTTGAAATTGTCACTCTAATAACTAGAGATGTCGATAAACGCGTTAAAATGTAATATCGAAAATTATCGGTATCGTTTTTTTTATTATCGGTATCGTTTTTTTTATTTTATTTTATTTTATTTTTTTATTAAATCAACATAAAAAACACAAGATACACTTACAATTAGTGAACCAACCCAAAAAACCTCCCTCCCCCATTTACACTCATTCACACAAAAGGGTTGTTTCTTTCTGTTATCAATATTCTGGTTCCTACATTATATATCAATATATATCAATACAGTCTGCAAGGGATACAGTCCGTAAGCACACATGATTGGTCCACTAATAGTAATAACCTTTAACAGTTAATTTTACTCATTTTCATGAATTACTAGTTTCTATGTAACTGTTTTTATATTGTTTTACTTTCTTTTTTATTCAAGAAAATGTTTTTAATTTATTTATCTTATTTTATTAATTTTTTTAAAAAGTACCTTATCTTCACCATACCTGATTGTCCAAATTAGGCATAATAATGTGTTAATTCCACGACTGTATATATCGGTTGATATCGGTATCGGTTGATATCGGTATCGGTAATTAAAGAGTTGGACAATATCGCATATTGGCAAAAAGCCATTATCGGACATCCCTACTAATAACTAATAATCATATCCTTTGCCACCTTGAACACAAAGCTAACAGAAAGTTCAATCAATCAATCAATGTTTATTTATATAGCCCTAAATCACAAGTGTCTCAAAGGGCTGCACAAGCCACAACGACATCCTCGGTTCAGAGCCCACATAAGGGCAAGGAAAAACTCACAACCCAGTGGGATGTCAATATCAATGACTATGAGAAACCTTGGAGAGGACCGCAGATGTGGGTCCCCCCCCCCACCACCCACCACCCCCTCTCTAGGGGAGACCGGATGCAATGGACGTCGAGTGGGTCTAGCATAATATTGTGAAAGTCCAGTCCATAGTGGATCTAACATAATAGTCAGAGTCCAGTCCATAGTGGGGCCAGCAGGAGACCATCCCGAGCGGAGACGGTTCAGCAGCTCAGAGATGTCCCCAACCGATGCACAGGCGAGCGGTCCACCCCGGGTCCCGACCCTGGACAGCCAGCACTTCATCCATGGCCACCGGAGCTGTGCCCCCACCCCCTTCCACAAGGGAGAGGGGGGCAGAAAATAAGTTGTATTGTTAAATATGTATACTGTCTGTTTTTAGCATTTTTTAAAAATGATTTGTTTTATAAAATATTTAATGGCCCCCGCATGTTTTAAAATTTTAAGTATGCAGCCCTTGGTGAAAAAGTTCACACACCCCTGGTTAGGGATGATGTTTGATAAGAAATTATCGAGTTCGAGCCTATTATCGAATCCTCTTATCGAACCGATTCCTTATCAATTCTCTTATCGAGTCCAGATAGGTTGTTGTATATGGGAAAAAACACACAATATTTGGTTTAACAAACGCGATCAAATGTTTGGAAGCCGCAGCTGCATGCGCACTCACGGTACCGTGTCTGCGTATCCAACTCAAAGTCCTCCTGGTAAGAGTCTCTGTTGTCCCAGTTCTCCACAGGCCAATGGTAAAGCTTGACTGTCATCTTTCGGGAATGTAGACAATGAAACACCGGCCGTGTTTGTGTTGCTGAAGTCGACCGCTTCCCACCTACAGCTTTCTTCTTTGCTGTCTCCATTGTTCATTGAACAAATTGCAAAAGATTCACCAACACAGATGTCCAGAATACTGTGGAATTTTGCCATGAAAACAGACGACTTAATAGCTGGCCACCATGCTGTCCCAAAATGTCCTCTACAATCCGCGACGTCACGCGCTGACGTCATCATACCGAGACGTTTTCAGCAGGGTATTTCGCACGAAATTTAAAATTGCACTTTAGTAAGCTAACCCGGCCGTATTGGCATGTGTTGCAATATTAAGATTTCATCATTGATATATAAACTATCAGATTGCGTGGTCGGTAGTAATGGGTTTCAGTAGGCCTTTAAAAGATCGCACATTGACTTCACATTTTCTACAGTGTGCATATTCGTAGATGTGCATTCTAATATACAAGTTGAGGAGTGTTTATCACACGATGTGATACATTTTGATTTGACAAAGAAAATAAACATCGACAACACTGGCCATACTCACCACACACACACACACACACACCCCAGCCATCACTTGAAATGTCAGCGCCTTTGCATCGACGGCAAAGGTTTAGAGGCCCCCGCGATCGATATTACATCATGTCTCCCAATCAGGCCACATTTATTCTCCTCAACTTATTGTACATCTACCAGTGATGCTACCTGCAAGGGCCTGGCAGACGGGGCCTGGAGAAAGTGAAAGCGAAATGAGGAGGGGGGGGGCGGCTGCAAAGAAGGATAAAATTAAGATGGAAAAAAAAATCACTGAAGATTCACAAGGCGGATGAAGTACTTACTTCTTACCTTCGGTTTATTACACATGAAAGTGGAGGCATTACAGCAAACTGTCTGAAATGGTTAATATGGCTGCGCTGTAGAGGTTTAAATTGTGGCTGTCGTATTAGAAAGAGGTCGGTTCTTTGTGTGTGAAGGGAAGGCCCTATCGCTGTTTTACGAAAGTGCAGAAATAAGCGTGCGCCTACTCAAGCGCAGCAAGCTCATTTCACCACTGACAAGAGGCCGAGGAGCAGGAGCACAGACTTATTTAGGGTCCCTACGTGAAAGCATGGTTTTGTCCATCATTTTAATTAACGGGGTCTTATGATGATTTAAATCTACATTTTAACCACTTTTTCATGGTTTAGATCAGTGTTTCTCAACCTTTTCTGAGCCAAGGCACATTTTTTTAATTTTAAAAATCCCAAGGCACACCACCAGCAAAAAACATAAACAAAATTAAACTCAGCACCCGATATTGACAGTGAAAAGTCGTTCTCGCAATTGTTGGATAAAAATTCTAACCATAACCAACCATGCACTGTAGCTCGTCTCAAAGCAGGTGTACTGTCACCACCTGTCACATCAAGCTGTGACTTATTTGGAGTATTTTGGTGTTTTCCTGTGTGTAGTGTTGTAGTTCTTGTCTGGCGCTCCTTTTTTGTTGTTGATTGTCATGTCATGTAGAGATGTACTTTGTGGACGCCGTCTGCTGCGCCACACGCTGTAAGTCTTTGCTGTCGTCCAGCATTCTGTTTTTGTTTACTTTGCAGCCAGTTCAGTTTTATTTTTGCGTAGCCTTCCCTAAGCTTCAATGCCTTTTGTTTATTTTTGGTTTTTTTGCCTCCCACTGTCGCCTGCATATTGTGATCACGACACATCATGTTCCTGACATCTACAAAGCAATTAGCTACCTGCTGCCACCTACTGATATGGAAGAGTATTACACGGTTACTCTGCCGATCTCTTGACATCACAAATAATTACTGGTTTGCAAATAATATTTTTAACCCAATTAGGTGAAATTACATAATTTACCACGGCACACCAAACAATATCCCATGGTACACTAGTGTGCCGCGGCACAGTGGTTGAAAAACACTGGTTTAGATAATATATATAGATACACTATATTGCCAAAAGTATTTGGCCACCTGCCTTGACTCATATATGAACTTGAAGTGCCATCCCATTCCTAACCCATAGGGTTCAATATGATGTCGGTCCACCTTTTGCAGCTATTACAGCTTCAACTCTTCTGGGAAGGCTGTCCACAAGGTTGCGGAGTGTGTTTATAGGAATTTTCCACCATTCTTCCAAAAGGGCATTGGTGAGGTCACACACTGATGTTGGTGGAGAAGGCCTGGCTCTCAGTCTCCGTTCTAATTCATAAACTACCAAAAGTTAAAATTAAAATATCTTTTTTAAAACCATGATTGATACGCACTTTGACATATTCACTGCTCATTTCCTGGAGAAGCAAAGTAGCGCGAAAATCGCTACCTAGCTTAAATGTTGACCTAAATACAAGACACATTAACACTTTTCCCCATTCAAAACATCTAAACTCGTATAAACGCATGTCTGACTGAGCAACTGTTGAACCTACAGACTGTGCAGTGACAGATGTGAAGATCTATACACATGTCTACCACAGGAACCGGGCGTGGAACCCCTCTAAAAACAAAAGTAGCAACATTTCCCTAAAATCGAAGAAAAGACCAATCTTGTGTGCTTATTGAAGGCATACTTGCCAACCTTGAGACCTCCGATTTCGGGAGGTGGGGGGTGGGGGCGTGGTTAAG
The DNA here is from genome assembly GCF_033978685.3 of Nerophis lumbriciformis. Lineage (NCBI taxonomy): Eukaryota > Metazoa > Chordata > Actinopteri > Syngnathiformes > Syngnathidae > Nerophis > Nerophis lumbriciformis. The sequence goes on along the minus strand of NC_084570.2, from coordinate 14,169,962 downwards.
AGGGGAGGAGTATATTTACAGCTAGAATTCACCAAGTCAAGTATTTCATATATATATATATATATATATATATATATATATGTATATATACATATGTATATATATATATATATATATATATATATATATATATATATATATATATATATATATATATATATGTATATATACATATATATATGTATATATATATATAAGAAATACTTGACTTTCAGTGAATTTTAGCTATAAATATTTATTTTATTATATATATATATATATAAAAGAAATACTTAAATTTCAGTGTTCATTTATTTACACATATACACACACATAACACTCATCTACTCATTGTTGAGTTAAGGGTTGAATTGTCCATTCTTGTTCTATTCTCTGTCACTATTAACCATGCTGAACACCCTCTCTGATGATGCATTGCTGTGTGGCGCACACAAAAGTGCTTTCATCAAATGCACTAGATGGCAGTATTGTCCTGTTTAAGGTGTTACATTGCTGTTTACGGCAGACGAACTGCTTTAGGTAGACAAAACGTGACTGCTGTTGTTGTGTGTTGTTACCGCGCTGGGAGGACGTTAATGAAACTGCCTAACAATAAACCCACATAAGAAACCAATAAATCGCCCTGATCATTCTACAGTTATAAAGTGATTGGGCAGGCACGCTGTTTATATTGTGGGAAAACGGACTCAGGTCCGCATGGAGGCCACGCCCCCTCCAGCTCCGCCTGAATTTCGGGAGATTTTGGGGGGAAAATTTGTCCCGGGAGGTTTTCGGTAGAGGCGCGGAATTTCTGGAGTCTCCCGGAAAATCCGGGAGGGTTGGCAAGTATGGTTGAAGGACATTTAGACGGCTGTCCACACGTAAACACACAGCAGGACGGCTTGAATTGGAGATTTTAAATGCAATCCAATGTAATTTGATTCTTGCTTTTTTGCTGATATCGGACCGATATCAATATAGATCGGGACAACCCTCGCACAAAAGTATACGTTAGGGTGTGGATAAGAGGGTAAAAGGAAGACAGAAGAAAACTATTCTAAAGTGTCTCTGTCTGCGTGGCCTTGGTCCAAGATGTCTCTTCTCTGCCTTGAGCGCGACCTTGAGAGGGCATCGCCTTTGCTTTCGGATTGGTTTCTTGGCCAACGTCAGAGTGTGTGTGTGTGTGTGTGAGAGTATGTGTGTGTGTGCAAAAGAGGTACAATGCGGCCTCTGATGTCCAGCCAGAGTTGAAGCTCCACAGTGGCATCAGGAGGCGGGGATGCAAGTTCACTTGCGATTTGCAAAGTTGGCACGAAAGAAACGGTAAAAAAGTCCTTTTTTTTTTATCCTGTTCGGGGTCACGGTGCGCTAGAGGCCAGCTAACTTTGGGTGGAAGGCAGAATACTGGACTAGTTGTCAGTCAGTCGGTAGTGAAGTGAAGTGAATTATATTTATATAGCGCTCTAGTGACTAAAAGCACTTTTACATAGTGAAACCCAATATCTAAGTTACGTTTAAACCAGTGTGGGTGGCACTGGGAGCAGGTGGGTAAAGTGTCTTGCCCAAGGACACAACAGCAGTGACTAGGATGGCGGAAGCAGGAATCGAACCTGGAACCTTTAAGTTGCTGGCACGGCCGCTCTACCAACCGAGCTATACCGCCTCATTTAGAGACAAGCATCCACACGGTCACTGGGTGGAAACTGGTGCGGTAATCAGCTGAGTGACGGACATTAAAGCAACCTTTTTGCACAAATGATATTGTTTATCGTTTCTGTCTGATGACAACCTCATAACTACTGCACAACATTTACAATGATACTATTCTATATTCTTTATCATGTACGGTAGGAACGTGATTCATATGGCCCCATTCGTGGTGGTGTACCTGACACATGGCACGTGACAAATTAGCCGCCACATGGCAGTAGAGTGTTGAATATCTTAAAATATGTTTTGTGGCATTTCCAACTTTGACCACTGTGAAGACTTAGACTTAGACTTCCTTTTTATTGTCATTCAAATTTGAACTTTACAGCACAGATAAGAACGAAATTTCGTTACATAAGCTCATGGTAGTGCAGGATAAAAAAGCAATAAGGTGCATATATAAATAAATAAATATATATAAATAATATATAAATATATATATAAAATAAATAAATATATATAAATAAATAAATAGATTACTGTACAGATAAATATATTGCACTTTTTCACATGCGTCCACGTTTATGGATGTATGTTATATTGTCTTTTTTTATTCCAGCGAGTGAATCCATTTTGGGGGGAGTTGAGGAGATAATTTAATTATGATGCGTTCAAGAGTCTTACGGTCTGAGGGAAGAAGCTGTTACAGAACCTGGAGGTTCTGCTTCGGAGGCTGCGGAACCTCTTTCTAGAGTCCAGCAGTGAAAACAGTCCTTGGTGGGGGTAGGAGGAGTCTTTGAAGATTTTTGAATTTGAAGTGGCGCTTTCCATCATTTTCGGCAGACCGCATGGCAAAATGATGAACCCCCCCTCTCTTCCTCTTACGCGAGATCCGCCCAGGAATGGGGCCATATGATTCCCTTCTCTACTGTAAGTAAGTAAGTATTAGTATTTTAATTTTTAAAGCTCTTTTTACAGATGCAAATCACAATGTGCTGGACAAAACATAGGTGAATTAAAATGACAATTACATTAAAACAATAGGGGCAACATCATAAATAGGATTTTAAAAGAAAGTGGATTAAAAAAAAAGATTCAAAGTTTATTACCTACAAGCTTTACGAAAAAGCGACATTTTCAAATGTTTTTTTATAGAGTCAACACGGAGGGACTGGTGCAAGTCATTCCAGAGTCTGCAGGCTACAGTTTGGAATGTCAGGTTTCCACAGGTTTTAAAGTGAGTTTTGGGGATCTTTAGCAGACCCTGGCCTGAAGACCGAAGGCTGCGCCCTGGTGTGTAGGGGCACAACGGATCACTGATATCCTGAGGCACATCTCAATTAATTACAAGAGTGGTTTCAATTTAAAATGTGAAATATTCTTTAGATTCACTTCACACAGAGTGACTGAGTTCAAGAATATTTTTCTTAACTTCTTTTTAATTTTGATGATTAAAGTCTACGCTAATTAAACCTTAAATGTCAGAAAATATTTGTAATTGTGTCAAAAAGTTAAATATTGAAAAAGCAATTAAAATACATGTCGAAAAATCACAAAGTGATTACTGTCCAGATCCTCCATGACAGAACTTGTGTTCAATCTCCTTGTGCTTGGTGTTATTTCCGTTCCAGCGCTCTGGTTTTCTTGTGTCCACTTCCTTTCTGTTTTCATTTCCTGCCACTTCACCTCTGGCCTGAGCGCAGCCTCCCTCACCTGTCCCTGATTGGCAATCAGGACACACCTGTCCCTGGTTGGCAGTAAGGATGCTTTTGATGCTCGCCCTTTTCCTCTGGATAGGGCTGGACCATTGTTTGTTGCTACCTGAACATGTGTAGATCTTTGTGTGCACTTCCAAGCTACATAAGTTTTCATTTCATTAAATGTTTTATTTATTATTTATTTATTTATTTGTTTTTTTATTAGATTTTTTTTTTTATTTTTTATTTTTTTTTCAGTGTACATGAATGAAGGTGTGTGTTGCTGAACCCGACTTGGGCGTTATCTGGACTGGACCTGGTTTTAAAAACCTTTTAAACAAATCTAATTTCATTTACAACCTGGTCTGGTGAAGATAAGGTCCTTTTTCTTTTCTTTTCTTTTTTTTTAGATAAGATAAATAAATATTTTCTTGGATAAAAAAGAAAGTAAAACAATATAAAAATAATTACATTAAAAAAAAAGGAAAATAGTAATTAAATGAAAATGTTAGTGGACCAGCAGCACATACAATCAAGTGTGCTTCAAGGACTGTGTCCCTTGCAGAAGTGTTGTGGGAACCAGAATATTGGTAGCAGAAAGGGGAGAAAGGAACAACCCCTTTTGTGTGAGTGGGTGTGTATGAGTGTGAATGGGGGAGGGAGGGTTTTTTTGGGGGTTGATGCACTAGTTGAAAGTGTATCGTGTGTTTTTTCTATGTTGATTTAATTAAAAAAAAAAAAAAAAAAAAAAGTTTTCATTTGTTCTGATTGAATAAATGTTTACCTGCACTACGCTTGCCGTCTCTGCATCCTTGGGTCACGCTTCAAGCTTGGCTTGTGTCATCCTGACAGTTTACATCAGGGGTGTCCAAGCTTTTTGACGGGGGACTGCGTGCAAAGTAACTGTATATATATATATATATATATATATATATATATATATATATATATATATATATATATATATATATATATATATATTGCTTAACAAGGTTCATTATGTCTTCATATACTTTTGAAATGTTCTTGTAATCAGACAATATTTTTCGGTATATTGGATAGAATTTTTACACTGCTATTTTTGGTTAAAAAAAATACCGAAAAATATTGTCTGATTACAAGAAAATGTGAAAAGCCTATACATATATATGAGTACGTTATTGTAATAATATCATGAATATACTGTATCATTAATAAATATTATAATTGGTTGTTAAGAATATGTGAAGGTTAAACTCCTACCTTGTTTACTTCAGTGGCAACCTCCTTAAGGTTTTTTAATCAATCGGAAATATCACCAAACATGGATAAGTGTGGAAAGAGTGTTTAGCATTTTCCCATCATCCCTTGTAATGGATTTACAAGGGATATGTCATTTTTTTAAATATGTTGATTGGACATATTTTAATATTCACAAAGTCCAGTGAGCAGGTTGTGTTATGTGTGACCATGTTTGTAGAGTTTTTGCACTGGTTGTTTTGGGGTTTTTTGCACCATGACTAGGGAAGGTTGTTTGGTTGGCTCATAGATATAATTTCTGTACTTCAAAGACATGAAAGTTCAATTAATGGCAGAGTTGCATTTATTGGCTATCAGCTGGTGACAAAATAGCAGCAATCAAACCACTTGATATTTACATAAGATTTGGATACACTGCCGACAGCCTGTTTATTGAACTTGTGCTCTTTCACTGGCAAAATTCAAGACCCTGGCTAGCCGTAGTTTGGCCCACAGACCGTAGTTTGGTCATGATTATTGTTATTATTATTGGTTTATTATTTGTTCGCATTACCGTCACTTAGTACTTGTATATGTATGTTTAGCCAACACATTTGCTAAAACGTGAGGTAAAGATAATCATAAATATATTAGAATAAGACCAGTAAATGAAACAATGTGTAGATGATAATGTCAAGAAATGTATATATATATATATATATATATAGAGAGAGAGAGAGAGAGAGAGAGAGAGAGAGAGAGAGAGAGAGAGAGAGAGAGAGAGAGAGAGAGAGAGAGAGAGAGAGAGAGAGAGAGAGAGAGAGAGAGAGAGAGAGAGAGAGGTAGTTAATTTTTGAATGAGGGATATTGCAGTTTTTTGGGAATATGAATAACCTAATTCATCATTAGTATTAGTTATTTTGTTTAGTTTTTCACGTGTCGCAAATTAACAATCAAACCTGAACCTAAACTTAAAGGGGAACATTATCACCAGACCTATGTAAGCGTCAATATATACCTTGATGTTGCAGAAAAAAGACCATATATTTTTTCAACCGATTTCCGAACTCTAAGTGGGTGAATTTTGGCGAATTAAACGCCTTTCTATTATTCGCTCTCGGAGCGATGACGTCACAACGTGACGTCACATTGGAAAGCAATCCGCCATTTTCTCAAACACATTACAAACACCAAGTCAAATCAGCTCTGTTATTTTCCGTTTTTTCGACTGTTTTCCGTACCTTGGAGACATCATGCCTCGTCGTTGTGTTGTCGGAGGGTGTAACAACACGAACAGGGACGGATTCAAGTTGCACCAGTGGCCCAAAGATGCAAAAGTGGCAAGAAATTGGACGTTTGTTCCGCACACTTTACCGACGAAAGCTATGCCACGACAGAGATGGCAAGAATGTGTGAATATCCTGCGACACTCAAAGCAGATGCATTTCCAACGATAAAGTCAAAGAAATCTGCCGCCAGACCCCCAGGAAAAGAGAGCGGATGAGGGTATGTCTACAGAATATATTAATTGATGAAAATTGGGCTGTCTGCACTCTCAAAGTGCATGTTGTTGCCAAATGTATTTCATATGCTGTAAACCTAGTTCATGGTTGTTAGTTTCCTTTAATGCCAAACAAACACATACCAATCGTTGGTTAGAAGGCGATCGCCGAATTCGTCCTCGCTTTCTCCCGTGTCGCTGACTGTCGTGTCGTTTTCGTTGGTTTCGCTTGCATACAGTTCAAACCGATATGGCTCAATAGCTTCAGTTTCTTCTTCAATTTCGTTTTCGCTACCTGCCTCCACACTACAACCATCCGTTTCAATACATGCGTAATCTGTTGAATCGCTTAAGCCGCTGAAATCCGAGTCTGAATCCGAGCTAATGTCGCTATAAACTTGCTGTTCTATCCGCCATGTTTGTTTGTATCGGCATCACTATGTGACGTCACAGGAAAATGGACGGGTGTATATAACGATGGTTAAAATCAGGCACTTTGAAGCTTTTTTAGGGATATTGCGTAATGGGTAAAATTTGGAAAAAAAACTTCGAAAAATAAAATAAGCCACTGGGAACTGATTTTTAATGGTTTTAACCCTTTTGAAATTGTGATAATGTTATCTTTAATCCAAAAAAATAACTGCAATACTTTCCTGACCTTTTAATTGTCCTCTTCGTCTTAATCAAATGTGCATTTTGCCCGATAATCAAATGCATTGACATGCGCCTGACAGTACTTCTGTTTTGTTACCAGTAAAATATATTCTATTGTGTTCATATGTCATCTTTTTGCTGCAGGATACAGGCCACGTATTAATTGGATCACATTATAATTTCATAAGGGATGTAAACACGGGCCAAAAGTGGCATCTCTTCCATCGTGGTTATTAGTTATGACACCTTTTTCTCATTGACACAGTGTTATTGAAAAAACAATCAACACTTTATTTTTGAAATATGATTTAATAAGAAACAAACTGGGAGGAACATGAACAGATGACTCGTGATTATTTTTTCTGGCAGGAAGCCATTTTTATGAACGATATTACTAATGCACAGTCTGCAATATACCATCATGGATATGGAATGAAAACTACATGTCTTGTTCTAAATGTGTTTGGTTTTTACATTTTCTATTGACTGTTTCCAAATGAGACACTTCTTTTGTTCTTCCTCAAGAATGCAGTGCAGATAAAATATGCTGTTGTTGTTTACGGAATAACAAAAATGTAAATCTGATTAAAAAAGCATTGGCCCAAACATGCAAATTATGGATAGACATACGCTATATATACTTTAAGCTTTTACTTGGAAGCCATACAAGTACAACATGTCACCTTATCTGAACTACGGTATGCAGATTTTGATTGTATTTGTTACACTGTCAAGCTTGACCTCATTTAATCAAACTATTGAAGCATAATGTGTTATACATGCGGCGAAAGTAAATAAACGCAGACGTCGACACAGATACTGCTTGAGAGTTAACGAGTAACACGAACAAAAAAAGGAAACACTAGGTAACAAAAAAAGAAATATAAAAACATATATGAAAAACCCAATCAGATATTGATATGATAGTTTATATATCCCAATGTAGGGAACTTATATGGTTGCAGTGCAGATACAAAAAGTCCACAAAAAATAAGGTAAAAAACACATGAAAAGAAAAGGGGAACATTAAAGTAAGTAAGTAAGTAAAGTTGCCCCTGTTGTTTTAAATTGAATTGTTGTTTTACTTCACCTATGTTTTGTACAGCGCTTTGTGATTGTATCTGTGAAAAGTGCTTTATAAATAGAATTTTCTTACCGTATTTTTCGGAGTATAAGTCGCACCGGCCGAAAATGCATAATAAAGAAGGAAAAAAACATATATAAGTCGCACTGGAGTATAAGTCGCATTTTTGGGGGAAATGTATTTGATAAAACCCAACACCAAGAATAGACTTTTGAAAGGCAATTTGAAATAAATAAAAAATAGTGAACAACAGGCTGAATAAGTGTACGTTATATGAGGCATAAATAACCAACTGAGAACGTGCCTGGTATGTTAACGTAACATATTATGGTAAGAGTCATTCAAATAACTATAACATATAGAACATGCTATACGTTTACCAAACAATCTGTCACTCCTAATCGCTAAATCCCATGAAATCTTATATGTCTAGTCCAGGGGTCAGCAACCTTTACCAGTCAAAGAGCCATTTTGACCAGTTTCACAAATTAAAGAAAACAATGGGAGCCACAAAAATCTTTTGAAATTTAAAATTAAATACAACTGCATACAAAGTTGTTGTTTTTTTGCTTTGTGCTATGTATAAACCAAGGGTCTCAGACACGCGGCCCACACCTTAATATGAAAATTGAATGTTAGTGCGGCCTGCGGGTTTTATATGAATGGCGCTTGACAACGTCATACTTGTCGACCCTCCCTATTTTACCGGCAGACTACAAATTTCAAGGCAAATGTTCTCCCGAACGTGCCGTGATGGCACAGCATTTAGCGCCCACTATACCCAGCGTGCCAGACCAGCTACATGTTGTATGGGGCTTCTGCTTACTCAGGTAAGTGACAGCAAGGCATACTTGCTCAACAACCACACAGGTTACACTGACGGTGGCGGTATAAAAATGTTTAACACTCTTACTAATAATGCGCCACACTGTGAACCCACACCAAACAAGAATGACAAACACATTTCGGGAGAACATCTGCACTGTAACACAACATAAACACAACAGAACAAATACCCAGAATCCCATGCAGCTCTAACTCTTCCGGGCTACATTAAACACCCCCGCTACCAAACCCAGCCCACCTCAACTGACGCACAGAGGGGGGGGGGGGGGGTTTGGTGGTAGAAGGGGTGTATAATGTAGCCCGGAAGAGTCAGGGCTGCATGGGGTTCTGGGTATTTGTTCTGTTGTGTTTATGTTGTGTTAAGGTGCAGATGTTCTCCCGAAATGTGTTTGTCATTCTTGTTTGGTTTTGGTTCAAAGTGTGGCGCATTATTAGTAAGAGTGTTAAAGTTGTTTTATATGACCACCGTCAGTGTAACCTGTGTGGCTGTTGACCAAGTATGCATTGCTGTCACTTACGTGTGCAAGCAGAAGATGCATACAACAAAAGGCTTTGCTGGCACACCGTTTATACAGATTGTAGAGGGTGCTAAATGCTGTACTATCATGGCACGTCCTCATTATTATTGTAAGGGTGAAATTCGGAGAATATTAATCCCGGGAGATTTCTGCGAGAGGCATTGAAATCCAGAAGTCTCCCGGGAAGGCGTCGGCAAGTATGCAGCTGAGCCGCATCAGAGTGATCAAAGAGCCGCATGCGGCTCCGGAGCCGCGGGTTGCCGACCCCTGGTCTAGTCTCTTACGTGAATGAGCTAAATAATATTATTTGATATTTTACGGTAATGGGTTAATAATTCCACACATAAATCGCTCCTGAGTATAAGTCACACCCCCGGCCAAACTATGAAAAAAACTGCGACTTATAGTCCGAAAAATACGGTACTTACTTAAAGAACACCACGATTGGATATCAGTCCTATACTGGCAAAAAAACAAAAATAAAAACAGTTTCGGCTTGCTAAGATGTCCGATATCAGCGCTCCAATACAAGCAGTCCTAAGTAGGACATCTTGTTTACACCTAAATGTCCTCCAATAAACGCACACGGTTGGTCTTTTCTTGTATTTTAGTCAAGCCGTTTACAAAGGTAAACATGGTAGGCTACTACTCTACCAGGCTAGCAGATACACAACAGCTAAGCACACAATAGCGCACAAGCCAGACATATGTAATACATGTCCTTAATTCAGACCTGGGCAAATTAAGGCCCGTTGAGCTTTTCAATCTGGCCCGCCGGACATTCCCAAATCATTTTTTTAGATCTTTAAGATGGAAACTGTAGCTGTCATTATGATGTGCAGTCATGTTTTCTAATTATGGTCATCTAATTAGTTACTATGGTAATCTACGTAAGAGCAGCTCAGATGAGGCACCAAGCAGTGTGGGTGGGAAGCGTTTCCACAGACGCGGAAGGAGATTTTCACAACAAAGTTCTAAAGCTTAGTGATGTATACAATAGAATAGAATAGAATAGAAAATTATTTATTGATCCCTGGGGGAAATTCAGCAAATATCAGATTGTAGGTGGGTTTATTTTGTACCCTTCGTGTTCATATTTCACTGTTTGTTGCATTTTTGTTGCGTTTTACTTGATTGGAAAATATGTCGATGGAAAGGGGGTGTGACGTTCATATTTTGTCAATATTCAGTGTTGTATCGTTCATAGAAAATTTTAAAATTCCATTACGTTTTTTAAGGCGGTCTGTCATGATGTTTTTAGCATTCAATCAGACATTATTGTGAGGTTTTATATTAGTGTTCCTAAAAATAGATATACCGGCCCCCAGACACATTTTTTTTCTCTAAATGTGGCCCCCAAGTCAAAATAATTGCCCAGGCCTGCCTTAATTGAACAATATTGCAATACAAAACACCACATTGGTCAATGAAACAACTATCAAATAATTGTAATTGTATATCTTATGCGTACAAGGGTCTCAAAGGCAGAGGCATATTAGAAAGTATCCAGTAACAAACGTGTCCGCGTCATTCCGCTTACTTCAAAACTACAATGATTCTTTATTGTCAATTGTCAAGGTATACCGCGTCATGAAATCAATTTTAGGAATTTAATTTTAAATTTGATGAAATTAATTTTTTGAGGAACAAAATACCACTCCACTTCAACTTAAAGACAGCATAAGTCTATATCAGATGGTTAATAATAAATAAGTTAATGTTTTTTTTTTATACCTACAATTACCCTCTGTGCGATTTCACTTGATCAAGGCTTTTCAAACATCTCACACTGCAAAATAATAAAAGAATGTGTGATCTGTGCTGATATCAATATCGGTATCGACCAATTTTCAAGGCGCCAATATGAGTCGTAAAAAATCGGGACACCCCTACATATGAGCACATTTTTAAAATGTGTTGTAATCTAAATTATTTGTGGCAGTGATTCTCAAACTGTGGTACGTGCACCGCTACTGGTACGTGACCCCTGGTCTAATAGTATGCCAAATATTCACTTGATTAAATTACATTGTTTAATGTTCCTTTATTCAAACGCTGTGTTACTGTTCAAACTGTGTGTTATGTTAAAATATTACATATATTGTGAAATAAAACCTCTGCTTTGTTTTTGATGAACACTTAGTCCTACTACGCTACTGCACTTTAAAGGTGGTCATTATGATGGAACTTTATGAGCCAAGTTTTTTTCTGACAACCACTGCTTTATAGTACATAAAATGCAGTATTTCAGTGATTTGGGGTGCAGTCAATAACCATAAGTATATATATTTTTAAAAAGTATCCCTCTCCTCTCAAAAACATAATAATACCGAGCATCCTTTCCGGTATCAACTTATCACTGCTGTCATCCTAATCAGGCAGCAGCATGCTCACCCAGGAAACCGTTGGGTAGCTCGTGTACAGAACTGATAAGGAAAGATTCCAAGTCTGAACATATCCGCCAGAGGGTTGATTTCCTTTTACAGTTTAATAAGGATTGTTCAAGCCATTTAATAAGGCTTTTTAAAGTCTTTTTTTTTCCACTTTGAATTGGGCTTTCAGGAGTTAAGCACTATAAAGGAATAGTTAGGGTAAAGACTGGCACTTACTGTAAATTGCTTTAATGGGAGTACTAAACAACTGCATGGATATACAAACCCCGTTTCCATATGAGTTGGGAAATTGTGTTAGATGTAAATATAAACGGAATACAATGATTTGCAAATCATTTTCCACCCATATTCAGTTGAATATGCTACAAAGACAACATATTTGATGTTCAAACTGATAAACTTTTTTTTTTTTTTTGCAAATAATCATTAACTTTAGGGCTTCACGGTGGCAGAGGGGTTAGTGCATCTGCCTCACAATACGAAGGTCCTGAGTAGTCTTGGGTTCAATCCCGGGCTCGGGATCTTTCTGTGTGGAGTTTGCATGTTCTCCCCGTGACTGCGTGGGTTCCCTCCGGGTACTCCGGCTTCCTCCCACTTCCAAAGACATGCACCTGGGGATAAGTTGATTGGCAACACTAAATTGGCCCTAGTGTGTGGATGTGAGTGTGAATATTGTCTGTCTATCTGTGTTGGCCCTGCAATGAGGTGGCGACTTGTCCAGGGTGTACCCCGCCTTCCGCCCGATTGTAGCTGAGATAGGCTCCAGCGCCCCCCGCGACCCCAAAGGGAATAAGCGGTAGAAAATGGATGGATGGATGGCATTAACTTTAGAATTTGATGCCAGCAACACGTGACAAAGAAGTTGGGAAAGGTGGCAATAAATACTGATAAAGTTGAGGAATGCTCATCAAACAATTATTTGAAACATCCCACAGGTGAACAGGCTAATTGGGAACAGGTGGGTGCCATGATTGGGTATAAAAGTAGATTCCATGAAATGCTCAGTCATTCAACAAACAAGGATGGGGCGAGGGTCACCACTTTGTCAACAAATACGTGAGCAAATTGTTGAACAGTTTAAGAAAAACTTTTCTCAACCAGCTATTGCAAGGAATTTAGAGATTTCACCATCTACGGTCCGTAATATCATCAAAGGGTTCAGAGAATCTGGAAAAATCACTGCACATAAGCAGCTAAGCCCGTGACCTTCGATCCCTCAGGCTGTACTGCATCAAGAAGCGACATCAGTGTGTAAAGGATATCGCCACATGGGCTCAGGAACACTTCAGAAACCCACTGTCAGGAACTACAGTTGGTCGCTACATCTGTAAGTGCAAATTAAAACTCTCCTATGCAAGGCGAAAACCGTTTATCAACAACACCCAGAAACGCCGTCGGCTTCGCTGGGCCTGAGCTCATCTAAGATGGACTGATACAAAGTGGAAAAGTGTTCTGTGGTCTGACGAGTCCACATTTCAAATTGTTTTTGGAAACTGTGGACGTCGTGTCCTACGGACCAAAGAGGAAAAGAACCATCCGGATTGTTATAGGCGTAAAGTGTAAAAGCCAGCATTTGTGATGGTATGGGGGTTTATTAGTGCCCAAGACATGGGTAACTTACACATCTGTGAAGGCGCCATTAATGCTGAAAGGTACATACAGGTGGCAACATATGTTGCCATCCAAGCAACGTTACCATGGACGCCCCTGCTTATTTCAGCAAGACAATGCCAAGCCACGTGTTACATCAACGTGGCTTCATAGTAAAAGAGTGCGGGTACTAGACTGGCCTGCCTGTAGTCCAGACCTGTCTCCCATTGAAAATGTGTGGCGCATTATGAAGCCTAAAATACCACAACAGAGACCCCTGGACTGTTGAACAACTTAAGCTGTACATCAAGCAAGAATGGGAAAGAATTCCACCTGAGAAGCTTAGAAAATGTGTCTCCTCACTTCCCAAACGTTTACTGAGTGTTAAAAGGAAAGGCCATGTAACACAGTGGTGAACATGCCCTTTCCCAACTTCTTTGTCACATGTTGCAGCCATGAAATTCTAAGTTAATTATTATTTGCAAAAAAAAATAAAGTTTATGAGTTTGAACATCAAATATGTTGTCTTTGTAGTGCATTCAATTGAATATGGGTTGAAAAGGATTTGCAAATCATTGTATTCCGTTTATATTTACATCTAACACAATTTCCCAACTCATATGGAAACGGGGTTCGTAGATGAAAACTAGGAATTGACATTCAAATTGGCCGCCTATAGGAGACGAGAACATTTACATCTGGGTAGCGCTGGCTCATTGTTTTTTCCCCTTCAAGCTAAAATGCTAAATTAAGAATTCCAGCTCATCGTCAGGTAGATATGGAGATGCCGGATCAGAGCAGAGCTGGCGACATCCAAAGCATAGCTTCCTGGTGCTTTGTTCTCTCTCGGGGTTATTTTTGTACATCGCAACCATTTTGACTGTCCTACTTCCTGCAGTGAACGTGAGGCCTTTTGCCTTCTTTCCAGCAAGACACCTTTTTTCTTCAACACTTCTGTTCTTTTCTGCTCCAATCATTTGTGGACTCCTCCGGTCTTTGGCATTTATAGACTAGGAAGGTTCAATTCAGTGTTTCATGCTGCAGATTCCGATACGACCATCCATGAGTGAGATTGGCTGATACCGATCACATATATTAACTGTACTTTTTCCGACACCATTACATCCTTCAGTGATAATGTACTTGGTAAAGATACTTAAGATACTAAACAATTCAGTTGACTTGTGGCAACAAAGGGGATGATTATAATTATACACTGTTAGCTGTGAGCTACCTTTGTCAGATAAGGGAATATTGATTCAGACTTTTTATTAGTAGGTTGCACAGTGAAGTACATATTCCGTACAATTGACCACTAAATGGTAACACCCGAATACGTTTTTCAACTTGTTCAAGAAACCACCAGGGATCAAGTATCAGCCAGAGGGGATGAGCTTTTGTGATCCATAACTTTTGGAATGACACATGGACTTACAACTCGTTGAATGATACCTCTGGGGGGGTCTGTATCGCTTTTACTGGCACTTAGTGACTTCCAGGAGGGTGGCATGAACCCTGCCACGCAAAAAACTACAAATGTGCTGACTTGCTTTACGACATACGTCATTTCCTCTTTCCCCATTCGTTAAAAAGACGGAAGTCGATGCAAATTTCTACGTTGAGACTGAGACTTTTATTAGTAGGTTGCACAGTGAAGTACATATTCCGTACAATTGACCACTAAATGGTAACATCCGAATAAGTTTTTCAACTTGTTTAAGTCGGGGTCCACTTAAATTGATTCATGATACAGATATATACTATCATATATACTATCATCATAATACAGTCATCACACAAGATAATCATCAGGGTGTATACATTGAATTATTTACATTTACAATTCGGGGTGTGGAGGGGGGGATTCGTGGTGTGGAGGGTAACCAGAAATAAAAAAGAAGAAGAACTGCTATCATGGCCGAAGCTCCAAAACAACCAAAGAAACGAAAAGTTTTGTCTGACGAGACATAAAAAGAAAAAGGGAGCTCATCGGGATAAAAGGACAGTCAGGATCAACATTGTCCGGGCTTTCACTCGCTGGCGTGAGCTCAAAGACGAGGAATTTCAGACCGCTGCTGCCTCTGTTCCGGGACTAGTAACTTACTTTCGATGCTATGCTTCCTTAGTTATCGGTAACATTAAATAGCCACCAGAGTGATAGTTTCACTACTACTTCCTTCGAAAAAAATTGCCCCCCTATCTTTCTTTGCTTCGGACCATCATCCGCCCCGATACATTCTTGGTAGTAGCATCATGTTTCTAGCACAATCCAAGATTATTTCTTGATAGTGTCCGCTATTTAAAAGGGAACATTATCACAATTTCAGAAGGGTTAAAACCATTAAAAATCAGTTCCCAGTGGCTTATTTTATTTTTCGAAGTTTTTTTAAAAATTTTACCCCTCACGCAATATCTCTAAAAAAAAGCTTCAAAGTGCCTGATTTTAACCATCGTTATATACACCCGTCCATTAACATGTGACGTCACATAGTGATGCCAATACAAACAAACATGGTAGATGATAGAACAGCAAGCTATAGCGACATTAGCTCGGATTCAGACTCGGATTTCAGCGGTTTAAGCGATTCAACAGATTATGCATGTATTGAAACGGATGGTTGTAGTGTGGAGGCAGGTAGCGAAAACGAAATTGAAGAAGAAACTGAAGCTATTGAGCCATTTCGGTTTGAACCGTATGCAAGCAAAACCGACGAAAACGACACGACAGCCAGCGACACGGGAGAAAGCGAGGACGAATTCGGCGATCGCCTTCTAACTAACGATTGGTATGTGTTTGTTTGGCATTAAAGGAAACTAACAACTATGAACTAGGTTTACAGCATATGAAATACATTTGGCAACAACATGCACTTTGAGAGTGCAGACAGCCCAGTTTTCATCAATTAATATATTCTGTAGACATACCCTCATCCGCTCTCTTTTCCTGGGGGTCTGGCGGCAGATTTCTTTGACTTTATCGTTGGATATGCATCTGCTTTGAGTGTCGCAGGATATCCACACATTCTTGCCATCTCTGTCGTAGCATAGCTTTCGTCGGTAAAGTGTGCGGAACAAACGTCCAATTTCTTGCCACTTTCGCATCTTTGGGCCACTGGTGCAACTTGAATCCGTCCCTGTTCGTGTTGTTACACCCTCCGACAACACACCGACGAGACATGATGTCTCCAAGGTACGGAAAACAGTCGAAAAAACGGAAAATAACAGAGCTGATTTGACTCGGTGTTTGTAATGTGTTTGAGAAAATGGCGGATTGCTTCCCGATGTGACGTCATCGCTCCGAGAGCGAATAATAGAAAGGCGTTTAATTCGCCAAAATTCACCCATTTAGAGTTCGGAAATCGGCTAAAAAAATATATGGTCTTTTTTCTGCAACATCAAGGTATATATTGACGCTTACATAGGTCTGGTGATAATGTTCCCCTTTAACATCAGCTTCGCCATTGTGCCAATATTACAGCGGACGTCATGTCAGTTTGACGCTATATTCGCTAGTCACATTGGGAAATGTGGTCATCTTCTGGCAAAACACTACCGCTTTGGTCCCCTGGCACCGCCAAAATCGACCAAAAACTGAAAGTTCTTAACTGAGGCTTTAATTAGCGATGGTCTTTCACATAGTTTCTCGTCAGATACTGATTGGTGGCAGACCGATAGGCGCACTACATTAACAGGAAGTGTGTGTTGGTCCCCCCCTTTTGACGCACTCTCATCTCTGCTGTGGTTCATCTCCAAAAGTGTTTGAGTAGGTTGAGGTCAGAGCTATTGTGCCCTTTCACAACAAACTCATCCAAGCATGCTTTTAATGAGCTTTTTTTTTTGCGCACTCCAACAAAGGGTAATAAACAATATACTAAATATGAGCCAGTTCAAGAAACAATACAAGCAGATGGTGTTTACAAAATGTACAGAAGAACAATTGGTCACACTTTAGTATGGGGAACATTTTCTAAGTAACAAAGACTTAATTACAAGTTATTTGGACACTAGGGGAACATATTGTAAGTAACAAAAACTTAATTTAGAGTTATTTGGTTAGGGTTGGGGTTAGAGGTTTAGGGTTAGGGCCATGCAGAATAAGGCATTAATAAGTACTTAATAATGACTAATTAAGAGCCAATATGTTACTAATTTGCATGTTAATAAGCAACTAATTAATGGTGAATATGTTCCCCATACTAAAGTGTTACCGAATAATTAATTGTGTGTCTAAGAGTTACTCAAACAAACAACCTCTGCTTCTTCCTACTCCTTTTGGACTTTTAATTATTTGGTCCAAATGTGACTATTGATTGTCCTTATAAATGTGTAATTATGATTCAAATAGTTAGTTTAATTGATTGATTAATTTCCCTTAATGTAGAGGCAATGAGGGTATATTTATAAAATAGTTGTATTTTGTTCTTAAAGAGCCAATTGAGATTCCCCCTGATTTGTTACATCCTGTGACATTGTCGGGATATCTCCAGACGCACTAGTTTGCCGTTTTTGTTTTCCCTAGTGGCACTTGTAGTCCAAATGAAAATATCCACGGTGCGACCCGATGGCCGAAAATGCTCTGATTATATTAACCAGCAGAGGTCACTGCACACACTTCCAGCCTCATCTGAAAAAGTGAGAAGAGCCTGGTTAACTTAAGTTACATACAGTACAGTGGGTACGGAATGTACTCAGACCCCTTTAAATGTTTCACTCTTTGCTTCATTGCAGCCTTTTGCTAAAATCAAAAAAATTCATTTTATTTCTCATGAATGTACACTCAACAACCCATCTTGACAGAAAAAAAACAGAAATGTAGAAATATTTGCAAATATATTAAAAATGAAACAAAACTCAAAAATGGCATGTAAATAAGTATTCAGGCCCTTTGCTCAATACTTTGTTGATGCACCTTAGGCAGCAATTACAGCCTCGTGTTGATACGATGCCACAAGCTTGGCACACCTATCTTTGGGCAGTTTCGCCCAGTCCTCTTTGAACTGGGAGACTAGTCAGGATAGAGGGAAAGACGAATGCAGCAATGCACAGAGACATCCTGGATGAAAACCAACACCTTCCACTTTGAGAGGTGCTTCAAAGAGGAATTTTTGAATGTTCCGCTTTTCCAAAACAGTGCCAGCTTGATGTTAATACACATTAGCGATTTTACATGGCAATTTTTACACCCCTCCAAGTTTGTTAGTGAAAATTACTTTATGCACGTAGTGCGTAATAACTACATTACTTACAATATAAACAGTTTTTAGGGCACAACAAAAACTACTTTCAACTGTAATGGCAACTTAATGTCATACAGTACTTGCAAATATGATGATAATAAAACAAGATACAACAACTGAACAGCAGTTATCATAATCAGCTCATTTTTAAATGTTGAAATAAAACAAATTATTTCACTATCAAAAACAATTAAGTTTGGCTCACCTGCACTGGCTTCCTCTGCACTTAAGATTAAGGTTTTACTACTTACGTATAAAATACTAAACGGTCTAGCTCCATTCTACCTTGCTGATTGTATTGTACCATATGTCCCGGCAACAAATCTGCGTTCTAAGAACCCTGGCTTATTAGTGATCCCCAGAGCCCAAAAACAGTCTGCGGGCTATAGAGCGTTTTCTATTCGGGCTCCAGTACTCTGGAATGCCCTCCCGGTAACCGTTAGAGATGCTACCTCAGTAGAAGCATTTAAGTCCCATCTTAAAACTCATTTGTATACTCTAGCCCAGGGGTCGGCAACCCACAATGTTGAAAGAGCCTTATTGGACCAAAAATACAAAAACAAATCTGTCTGGAACCGCAAAAAATTAAAAGCCATATTACATACAGATAGTGTGTCATGAGATATAAATTGAATTAATATGACTTAAAGGAAACTAAATGACCTCAAATATAGCTACAAGTTAGGCATAATTATGCAATATGTACATATAGCTAGCCTAAATAGCATGTTAGCATCGATGTAACCTATTTTTATGGGCTTTCCTCTTGGTGATGTTAAGTTCCTGTTATACGCTGTCATACAGTATATGCCTTGAGCTCTTATTTTGAAGGCGCTAAGAGCGGAAGTGAGGTCACGTTGTTGGAGTGGAGCGAAGGTTTTGAAAAGAAGGTAAATAAAGGGTCCTCGTGTAAACTGGAGATTCCGTGTTTATTATTTTGTAGTTTCATACCGTATAGGCGACATATATAAACCCTCGGTTACATCGATTAGCTCGCAGTCATGCAGTGACCAAATATGTCTGATTAGCACTCCACACAAGTCAATAACATCAACAAAACTCACCTTTGTGGATTCATGCACAACGTTAAAAGTTTGGTGGACAACATGAGACAGAAAAAGAAGTGGCATAAAACCTGTCCTAGAAAGTCGCAGAAAGATATACATGTAAACAAACTAAGGTGAGTTCAAGGACTGCCAAAATTAGTAGGATAAAACGGCGCTCGCCAAATACTCTAATCAGTGAAGCATGTTTAATATAAACAGTGTGCTTTATAACAATTAGGGAGGTTTGTGTCATGTTTGTCCTCCTACAGAAACTATTTTAAAACAAAAAATATATTTTTTTCCCCTCAACTTTTTCCATTTTTCATACATTTTTGAAAAAGCTCCAGAGAGCCACTAGGGCGGCGCTAAAGAGCCGCATGCGGCTCTAGAGCCGCGGGTTGCCGACCCCTGCTCTAGCCTTTAAATAGACCCCCTTTTAGACCAGTTGATCTGCCGTCTCTTTTCTGCTCCCCTTCGTGTCTCCACTCAAGATGATCTCTGGCCCCACTATGGACTGGACTCTCACACTATTAACTAGATCCAGTCGGTCGTCCAGGGGGGGGGGGGGGTCCCTACATCTGCGGTCCCTCCAAGGTTTCTCATCGTAGCCCATTGGGTTGAGTTTTTCCTTGCTCTGATGTGGGATCTGAGCCAAGGATGTCGTTGTGGCTTGTGCAGCCCTTTGAGACACTCGTGATTTAGGGCTATATAAATAAACTTTGACTGATTGATTGATGATAATATTCATTAACGAACACAAAAGTATTGAACATTCGTACAGTTGAGTACCGGTATTGACTCCCAGTTCAGTACCCATCTTTACCGACATGTGCATTTCTTACATTCTCTACAGTTATAATTGGCGGCTAATAAAATATTGTATTGAAAGCATGTTTATGCCAAATGAGCTCGCTGTAGCATACATCTCATAATTGCGACGTATGTCGATTCGAATGTTTTGATTGGCAGCCACGGAGATGATCATCAGCAAGCATCCCTGATTCATGTCGTGGCAACACGCTCAAATTGCCGCAGCGTTTGTTGCTATGGAGACGCAGCCTATTTCATTTGCCCTCCCCAATGGTGACTTACCCCCCCGTAGCAGCGTGCCAAACTGACCGTGCAAACTGTTTCCCCCTCTTTATTTCTCGGCCACTTGACCACGCTCGATCCCGCATTTGCGGAACGCGGCTTCCTCCATCAGCGAGTCGTTTTTGGAGCACGGCTAATCTGACTGTGAGCCAGTTGTATATCCCTGTCATGTGGGATTAGCCGAGTGCCGTGTTGTCAAAAAGTGTGATTATTCATGTACATACAGTCTAGTTTGTAGAGATGGCTGCGAGTATTCATACTGGGAGTGGATCCCTTCTTTAGTCCTTTTGAGCTCATCCATCACACAGTGTAAACAAGTCCAATTCACTGGAGAATGTGCTTGTATTTATTATGGAAAGCAGTCATAAATATAGATTATTTATAGTGTGTCTTTTGGCAGTTGGGGAATGTGTGTGTTTTAAATAATAAGAAGTAACAGTTTATATTCCGAATATTCACGTCAAACCACCTGCACTAGCATATTTTAACTATGGGGAAAAACCACGTGTTTGTCCCTAAATCGTGGCTGCAATTAATGCCCAGAGTTAATCAATTTCACCATGGAAGCAAACAAAGAAGAACCAGGCTCCTGTGCACCCGAGGTCAACAAAACAACAGAGGCGAGATAAGAGAGCCCGGAGCTGCTTGGCAA
The DNA here is from genome assembly GCF_033978685.3 of Nerophis lumbriciformis. Taxonomy (NCBI): domain Eukaryota; kingdom Metazoa; phylum Chordata; class Actinopteri; order Syngnathiformes; family Syngnathidae; genus Nerophis; species Nerophis lumbriciformis. The sequence goes on along the minus strand of NC_084570.2, from coordinate 14,148,805 downwards.
CAAGGCTCGGGCGCTGCTTGCTGGTATGGCTTTTATGAAATGCTAAATATACACAATGTATAATGTGTGTGAGGAGAAACGACTTGGCAATTTAACATAATTGCACCTTTTTATCTTGGGCTCCTGTGATTAAAATGCTCCAGCGATGAATGAACGTCGCTAATGTCCATACTGGCAAACTAAGTATGCCTTGATTGATCGATCAACCGATCAGTAGGGGTGGGAATCATTGGGCACCTAACGATTCGATCCGATTCGCAATATATTTTTGGTATAATAATCATGATGAAGCTTTTTACAGGTTATAGCCAACCTGGGCAAATTAAGGACCCATGTTGAGCTTTTCAATCTGGGCCACCAGACATTCTCAAATATTGTTTTAGATCTTTAAGATGGAAACTGTCGCTGCCATTATGATGTGCAGTGATGTTTTCAAATTGCTGTAAGTCTTGAACTATGAAAAAGTATTTCAAAGGTTGGAATATGCGCTTTTGCATGATATACAAGTTACTATGGTAATCTAAGTGATGAGGCACCAAGCAGTGTGGGTGGGGAGCGTTTCCACAGTGTTTCCAGAGCGGCCAGGGACAGACGTGGAAGGAGATTTTTACAACACAGTTCTAAAGCTTAGTGGTATATCAGATGTTTCTGATTGTAGGTGGGGTTTTTTACCCTTCACGTTCATATTTCATTGTGTTTGTTGCATTTTTGCCGCGTTTCACTTGATTGTAAAATATGTTGATCGACAGGATGTGTGACGTTCATATGTTGACAATATTCAGTGTTTTATCGGTCATAGTTAATATTGTAAATCCTACATTCTTTATTTGCATGTACATTCTGGGTGTCTCATTCAGTAAAAAAAAATAAAAATTCCATTCCGTTTTTTAAGGCGATCTGTCATAACGTTTTTAGCTTTCAATCAGACATTATTGTGAGGTTTTGTATTAGTGTTCCTAAAAATAGGACCCAAGCACACATACTGTACTGCAGATTTTCACAGCTTACATATATATATGTATGTATGTATATATATATATATATATATATATATATATATATATATATATATGTATATATATGTATGTGTTAGAGATGCGCGGATAGGCAATTATTTCATCCGCAACCGCATCAGAAAGTCGTCAACCATCCGCCATCCACCCGATCTAACATTTAATCAGAACCGCATCCGCCCGCACCCGCCCGTTGTTATATATCTAATATAGACGATGTGAGGTTATAAAGCTTTTGCCTGTTAAAGAAAGGAGACTGATCCAATGCAGTACAGACATTCACGTGCCACGCTGTCACGGCCCAGACGCACACCAGTGCGCAATCATATGGGAGGCTGCAGCTGAGCGCACCTCCAAGCGCGTCTCGCTGCCGGCGACGGCCGGGTATGGGCCCGACGCTCCAGCGCCATCCATTTTCAGGGCTAGTTGATTCGGCAGGTGGGTTGTTACACACTCCTTAGCGGGTTCCGACTTCCATGGCCACCGTCCTGCTGTCTATATCAACCAGGGTGAGCCCCACCCCTTTCGTGAGCGCACTGCGCGCGGAGTGACCCCTGTTACGCGCCCCCGGCAACAGGGGTGGCGGGCAGGTAAGCTGCGCGGGCGGAGCGCGCGGAGTGACCCCTGTTACGAGCCCCCGGCCACGGGGGTGACGGGCAGGTAAGCTGCTTACCTGCTGCGCGTGACGCCGGCCGCAGCGAAGGCGGACGAGGCGGGGTGTCGGTGCGGTGGGCGCGGTGGTGACCCTGGACGTGCGTCGGGCCCTTCTCGCGGATCGCCTCAGCTACGGCTCCCGGTGGGGCCCTCTCGGGGGAAGGGGCCTCGGTCCCGGACCCCGGCGAGGCGTCCCTTCTCCGCTCCGTAAAAGTGTCCATCTCTTCTTTTTTTTTTCTTCTGTTGTGGCATATGCAGCAGGTGCCTGCTCGTTTTTCGTATGTGGGTAACAACATTTAACTATGTATATATATTTCCGAATTGGTTTAACTGCCACCTGCCTGAATCTATTTAAAAAAAAAATTTTTTTTTATTTCAACCGCTCGACCCGACACGCGGATAAAATCTAATTTTTTTTTATTTCATCCGCCCGATCCGCGGATAATCCGCGGACTCCGCGGTTGTGCCCGCAAACCGCGCATCTCTAGTATGTATATATATATGTATGTGTATATGTATGTATATGTATATATATATATATATATATATATATATATATATATATATATATATACACATATATATGTGTATGTGTATATGCATATATATATATATGTGCATATATATATATATATATATATATATATATATATATATATATATATATATATATATATATATATATATATATATATATATATATATATATATATATATATGTGCATATGTATATATGTATATATTTATATATATATGTACATATATATTTACATATGTGTACACATATTTATACATATGACTCATATGTGTGTGTGTATATGCATATGTATATGTACATATATATATATATATATATATATATATATGTATGTGTGGGAAAAAAAATCACAAGACTATTTCATCTCTACAGGCCTGTTTCATGAGGGGGGGTACCCTCAATCGTCAGGAGATTTTATATATATATATATATATATATATATATATATATATATATATATATATATATATGTCTTAATAAGGTTATCCAAAAAATAGTGCTCGATACCGTAGTAGAGCGCAATATATGTATGTGTGGGGAAAAAAATCACAAGACTACTTCATCTCTACAGGCCTGTTTCATGAGGGGTTCCTCAATCATCCAAAAATCTCCTGATGATTGAGGAACCCCTCATGAAACAGGCCTGTAGAGATGAAGTAGTCTTGTGATTTTTTTTCCCACACATATATATATATATATATATATATATATATATATATATATATACATTTTTTTCTCTAAATTTGGCCCTATGAGTCAAAATAATTGCCCAGGCCTGGGTTACAGGTTAGAAAAGCTTCTTCTTGTTGCATGGAGATGGCCTAAAAAGAATTTTAAAAATTGTTTCTTATTTCTAAAAATTTGTATTTTTTTTTGAAAGCTATGAATCAATTAGAACCGGGTTTAAAAAGAATTGTGATTTTAAAAATAATCTTTTTTTCTATGTACAGGTAGTCAGACAATCACAAAAGCCAATCCCCTCCGGCTGATACCTTATTTATTTTTGGTCCCCTGGCTGACAGCTAGCAGCTAACTGCATGGAGTCACTCTCCTGAGTTAATAATCATTAACTCCATTGCAGCAAATAAAAAAACATTTTATAAATATTATTATTATAAGATATTATTATTATTATTATTATTATTATATAGTATTATTATCTCTGGAGGACGAGGCTAAACATGTTACACACTGAATAAGAGGAAGCAAGGACAGACAAAGAGACATGTTAATAGCTAAACTAGCTTTAAACAAAACAAGGAATAAAAGCGTTGTAAACTTTAAGACGTAAAGTAAACTTTTTTGACCTCTGGGCCCAAATCTGAACCCTGAATTAATAATATTACTCTTGATTTGAATCCTATTTAATATTTATATCTAACATACTTACAGTTTAACAGGATACACCTTGTCAAATGATATAAAAGCAAAAATTATTTATTTAACACATAAACCTTAGGCTTAGGTCAGGCTGATTAGAAAAAAATATATACTAATCAAATATACTGCATATGAGAGACTCATAAATAACTGATTACATTATTTAGTGCTAAAATAAATTTAACTAACAATAAATAATAATAATTTATATATTTCTTAAATAAACTGTCAATAAAATTAAAGTTCAAATGAAAACACAGCTTAGCACTTCAGTCATATTTTTTGCGCTTTGACTTTAGCTCCAGACTTCTTCTGTTTGTTTGATCTTGTCATTACTGCCACAACTGGTGGAAAAGTGTATTACAACTAAGTATTACGGCGGCCCATATAGACCACAGCTGAAAACGGGATATTTTTTTGGCGGCCCAACAATAGGCCCCGACCTTATGGTTGAGTAACACGGGTGTAGCTGAAAGCTCGCAACAGCAGAAAGTAAGCAGATGTTAACAGGACATCAAAAAGTGCATTAATAGGAGTCTAGACAGAGGATAATACAACAGTGCTGTGTAGCGGCCAGGCGTACACCTAAGTCAGGGGTCTCAAACTCAATCTACCTGGGGGCAATGTTCTTGTAGTGTCTAATGTGATTCAAGATTGCCATGATATATTTAACTATTAGCTGCTCAGAGTGCACTAAACTTACAATAAACCATGGACTTAAAGGCCTACTGAAATGCGATTTTCTTATTTAAACGGGGATAACAGGTCCATTCTATGTGTCATACTTGATCATTTTGCGATATTGCCATATTTTTGCTGAAAGGATTTAGTAGAGAACATCGACGATAAAGTTCGCAACTTTTGGTCGCTGATAAAAAAAGCCTTGCCTGTACCGGAAGTAGCAGACGAATAGCGTGACGTCACATTGTTTACAATCATGGCCACCAGCAGCGAGAGCGATTCGGACCGAGAAAGCGACGATTTCCCCATTAATTTGAGCGAGGATGAAAGATTTGTGGATGAGGAAAGTGAGAGTGAAGGACTAGAGGGCAGTGGGAGCGATTCAGATAGGGAAGATGCTGTGAGAGGCGGGTGGGACCTGATATTCAGCTGGGAATGACTAAAACAGTAAATAAACACAAGACATATATATACTCTATTAGCCACAACACAACCAGGCTTATATTTAATATGCCACAAATTAATCCCGCATAACAAACACCTCCCCCCTCCCGTCCATATACCCGCCAATGCAACTCAAACACCTGCACAACATACTCAATCCCACAGCCCAAAGTACCGTTCACCTCCCCAAAGTTCATACAGCACATATATTTCCCCAAAGTCCCCAAAGTTACGTCAGGACATGCACATAGCGGCACGCACGTACGGCAAACGATCAAATGTTTGGAAGCGTACTCACGGTACCGCGTCTGCGTATCCAACTCAAAGTCCTCCTGGTAAGAGTCTCTGTTGTCCCAGTTCTCCACAGGCCAATGGTAAAGATTGACTGTCATCTTTCGGGAATGTAAACAATGAAACACCGGCTGTGTTTGTGTTGCTGAAGTCGGCCGCAATACACCGCTTCCCTCCTACAACTTTCTTCTTTGCTGTCTCCATTGTTCTTTGAACAAATTGCAAAAGATTCACCAACACAGATGTCCAGAATACTGTGGAATTTTGCGATGAAAACAGACGACTTAATAGCTGGCCACCATGCTGTCTCAAAATGTCCTCTACAATCCGCGACGTCACGCGCTGACGTTATCATACCGAGACGTTTTCAGCAGGATATTTCGCGCAAAATTTAAAATTGCACTTTAGTAAGCTAACCCGGCCGTATTGGCATGTGTTGCAATGTTAAGATTTCATCATTGATATATAAACTATCAGACTGCGTGGTCGATAGTAGTGGGTTTCAGTAGGCCTTTAATTAGAGGGCCACAAAAAATGGGTCTGCAGTCTAAGACCCCTCGTAAAGCAAGGGCGTATTGATACACACAGTATATTTACATGTCGATATCAAGGGTAGTATCAATAGTTTTTTTGTAATGTAATGTTTACAATAATTTCCTGTACACACGATGATTTTGAGGGCAAAAACCAAAGGACTTAAACGAGGAGTCTATAGTAGTTTTTGCTTTTGTTGCTTTTGATTGACATTGTGATTAAAATTGACAGTTGATACATGTGATGTGTATCAACGGATGATCAGAATCGGCAGCACAAAACCCCGATCAGAACACTCCTCTAGAAAAACCCAGTCTGAAGATTCTGTGTGGTTCACTAAAGTACATTTTATGGAATAGTATCAGATGATGCAAGCAGGACAGAATAAGTGTGGTTGGTTCCAAGATGATTAAAGGCAGTGATTGAATGAATTGAACCTAAGGATGCTCGTTATGGATATTGATTTAAATTGACGCAGTCATCATCTTTAAGATGGTTAAGACCTCCCAGGACGTAACGTGGGATGGTTCACCTCAGCTTTTTGCTCACTTAGCGAAACACCTTCTCTCTCGTGCCCTTATTCAAGGACAACATTCCTCCTCCGTCCGAAGATCTTTAGCGCACATTAGAGATTTAGTGCGCCGCTTAACATCCAGGTCGACCTCGTGCACAAAGCAATGATGTACTCAATCTACGGTTGACTATTGACGGGTCAAGGTTGCAGCCCACTGGCCACGCAGTGCAGCTCCTATACATGCAGAACATGTTTGGCTTTTAGAGCTGCTAGGGCTCATTGGCTTTATGGCACAGCAGCAACACAACAAGCAAATACACAAAACAAACTAAAATCCAGCAGACCCTAAACCTCAGACAGAATACTAAACATAATAACCATGTGTTTAAAAATTGCCTCATAAGACCTTTTTCTACATGACAATCTGAGAAGTTTTAAGTATAAGGATGATTTATGTCTGCTTTCAGCACTTTTTTTTTTTAGTCATAATAAATCACTTTTTCTGGTGCTATACTTACCATATTTTCCGGACCATAGGGCATACCGGATTATAAGGCGCACGGATGATTAATGGTCTATTTAAAGCCAATAATGCAATTTTTTGTGGTCCCTTTTATTTAGAAAAGTACCGAAAAGTACTGAAAACTAGAGATGTCCAATAATACCGGCCTGCCGATATTATCGGCCGATAAATGCTTTAAAATGTAACATTGGAAATTATCGGTATTGTTTTTTTTTATTATCAGTATCGTTTTTTGGGGTTTTTTTTGTATTAAACCCAAAAAAAACTCCCTCCCCCATTTACACTCATTCACACAAAAGGGTTGTTTCTTTCTGTTAATAATATTCTGGTTCCTACATTATATATCATCCATCCATCCATCCATCCATTTTCTACCGCTTATTCCCTTCAGGGTCGCGGGGGGGCGCTGGAGCCTATCTCAGCTACAATCGGGTGGAAGGCGGGGTACACCCTGGACAAGTCGCCACCTCATCGCAGGGCCATTATATATCAATATATATCAATACAGTCTGCAAGGGATACAGTCCGTAAGCACACATGGTTGTGCGTGCTGCTGGTCCACTAATAGTACTAACCTTTAACAGCTAATTTTACTCATTTTCATTCATTTTAGTTTCTATGTAACTGTTTTTATATTGTTTTACCTTCTTTTTTATTCAAGAAAATGTTTTTAATTTATTTATCTTATTTTGTTTTATTAATATTTTTAAAAAAGGACCTTATCTTCACCATACCTGGTTGTCCAAATTAGGCATAATAATGTGTTAATTCCACGACTGTATATATCAGTTGATATCGGTATCGGTTGATATCGGTATCGGTAATTAAAGAGTTGGACAATATCAGAATATCGGATATCGGCAAAAACCATTATCGGACATCCCTACTGAAAAGTATCGAAATAATGTTGGTACCGGGACCAAAATATTGGTATCAGGACAACACGAGTTCAACGTTTGCCTTTTAAAAAGATTTTCAGTGTTACTGTTAACTTTATATCAACACACAACCCAGTGAATGGTTTGCACTTTTTACCTGTTTATTGAAAACCACACAGACTGAGCAGTCTTGTTTGAATATTTTATATTCACTTCATAAACTTAAAGGCCTACTGAAATGCGATTTTCTTATTTAAACGGGGATAGCAGGTCCATTCTATGTGTCATACTTGATCATTTGGCGATATTGCCATATTTTTGCTGAAAGGATTTAGTAGAGAACATCGACGATAAAGTTCGCAACTTTTGGTCGCTGATAAAAAAGCCTTGCCTGTACCGGAAGTAGCAGACGATATGCGCGTGACGTCACAGGTTGTGGAGCTCCTCACATCTGCACATTGTTTACAATCATGGCCACCAGCAGCGAGAGCGATTCGGACCGAGAAAGCGACGATTTCCCCATTAATTTGAGCGAGGATGACAGATTGGTGGATGAGGAAAGTGAGAGTGAAGGACTAGAGGGCAGTGGGAGCGATTCAGATAGGGAAGATGCTGTGAGAGGCGGGTGGGACCTGATATTCAGCTGGGAATGACTAAAACAGTAAATAAACACAAGACATATATATACTCTATTAGCCACAACACAACCAGGCTTATATTTAATATGCCACAAACGAATCCCGCATAACAAACACCTCCCCCCTCCCATCCATATAACCCGCCAATACAACTCAAACACCTGCACAACACACTCAATCCCACAGCCTAAAGTACCGTTCACCTCCCCAAAGTTCATACAGCACATATATTTCCCCAAAGTCCCCAAAGTTACGTACGTGACATGCACATAGCGGCACGCACGTACGGACAAGCGATCAAATGTTTGGAAGCCGCAGCTGCATGCGTACTCACGGTACCGCGTCTGCGTATCCAACTCAAAGTCCTCCTGGTAAGAGTCTCTGTTGTCCCAGTTCTCCACAGGCCAATGGTAAAGCTTGACTGTCATATTTCGAGAATGTAAACAATGAAACACCGGCTGTGTTATCCGGCACAACAGTCAGGGCGTGCATTCTACGGCGGGGGTGCGTTATCCGGCACAACACCTGCCGCAATACACCACTTCCCACCTACAGCTTTCTTCTTTGCTGTCTCCATTGTTCATTGAACAAATTGCAAAAGATTCACCAACACAGATGTCCAGAATACTGTGGAATTTTGCGATGAAAACAGACGACTAAATAGCTGGCCACCATGCTGTCCCAAAATGTCCTCCACAATCCGTGACGTCACGCGCTGATGTCATCATACCGAGACGTTTTCGGCAGGATATTTTGCGCGAAATTTAAAATTGCACTTTGGTAAGTTAACCCGGCCGTATTGGCATGTGTTGCAATGTTAAGATTTCATCATTGATATATAAACTATCAGACTGCGTGGTCGGTAGTAGTGGGTTTCAGTAGGCCTTTAACATGGAAGTAGGTGTATTTGTCTACTTTGATTGTAAGGTGATTCTATAAAGAACCTAACTCACAGCGAGTGGTACGGATAAATACATTCAAATAATCAAGTTCCCAATAGTAATTCAATTCAAGGGTGTGGCGTGAAACATTTCTGTCCCCCGTGGGGGTTGTGACAGAAAGTAATTGAGAAGCTCTGCACTAAAGCAACGTGAGTTATCGTCATGTCAGCTCAAACTAATAACATCACATTTTGAGGGTGTGGCAATTTTAGTAGCTGTTTTTTTTTTTTAATAATGGTTTAAAATCACAGCATCGGGAACTAATATTTACAATTCTTCCCAGCAAAATGATATCTCATTTGTCTTATTTATGTAGTAGTTACCTAGCAACCAGACTGGAAGGCAGACATTATGAAAACATTTCAATGTACCATAAGCCTTAAAAGAATAAAAAAAACATTGAGATTTTCAGGTTATTGGACAATACTTCCTATTTTAACAGACCACGGTGGATAGCAGAAAAGCCATTGGTTGAAGATTGTGGTTGACTATGATTTCCGGTGAAAAGTGTGCTTGTAAGTTCTAAAAGTGTTGTTGTCTTAAACACGAGGGGATGCAGTTTTACTTGAGGCCGCTGACATGTTAAAGCCAGTTAGAGTTTTAATATTTCTGATGACCTTCGTTCATTCCGAGGTATTTGTGCGATTGTCTGTGCCAACAAAGCAAGCATGCCTGATAGAAAGAGCTCAAAAGTAAGGCTTTGTTTTTTAAGGTAGCTCAATGCTAATTTTCATTGGATTGGCATATTAGCATTTGCGACTTAACATGGCGATCTCTATATTTGATTATGAAAACGACAAATAAGATGCACGTTGCATTCAAACAGTTCATGTGTAATAGGTTGAGGTTAGAGATGTCCGATAATATCGGACTGCCGATATTATCGGCCGATAAATGCTTTAAAATGTAATATCGGAAATTATCGGTATCGGTTTCAAAATGATCGGTATCGGTTTTAAAAAGTAAAATTAATGACTTTTTAAAACGCCGCTGTGTGCACAGACGTAGGGAGAAGTACAGAGCGCCAATAAATCTTAAAGGCACTGCCTTTGCGTGCCAGCCCAATCACATAATATCTACGGCAGTGGTTCTTAACCTGGGTTCGAACCCTAGGGGTACGGTGAGTTGGCCTCAGGGGTTCGGCGGAGGTCAAGACACACCCGACTCATCGTGTAAATAAAAACTTCTCCCTATTGGCGTATTATGTATACGGCAACCACAGAAGTCACACTGATTTGCAGGTGTGTAATTTGTTGTGAGTTCATGCTCTGTGTTGGTTTTGTTATTTGAAAAAGGTGATGTTCATGCACGGTTCATTTTGTGCACCAGTAAAAAAACATACAGCTTTGTCTTGAATTTGAAATAAAAAACATTTTATTTTTCACTAAAGAAGGGTTCGGTGAATGCGCATATGAAACCGGTGGGGTTCGGTACCTCCAACAATTTTAAGAACCACTGATCTACGGCTTTATCACACACACAAGTGAATGCCAAGCATACTTGGTCAATAGCCATACAGGTCACACTGAGGGTGGCCGTATAAACAACTTTAACACTGTTACAAATATGCGCCACACTGTGAACCCACACCAAACAAGAATGGCAAACACATGTTCGGGAGAACATCCGCACCGTAACACAACATAAACACAACAGAGCAAATACCCAGAACTCCTTGCAACACTAACACTTCCGGGACGCTACAATATACACCCCCGCTACTGCCAAACCCCCCACCCACCTCAACCTCCTCATGCTCTCTCAGGGAGAGCATGTCCCAAATTCCAAGTTGCTGTTTTGAGGCATGTTAAAAAAATTAATGCACTTTGTGACTTCAATAATAAATATGGCAGTGCCATGTTGGCATTTTTTTCCATAACTTGAGTTGATTTATTTTGGAAAACCTTGTTACATTGTTTAATGCATCCAGCGGGGCATCACAACAAAATTAGGCATGATAATGTGTTAATTCCACGACTGTATGTATCAGTATCGGTTGATATCGGAATCGGTAATTAAGAGTTGGACAATATCGGATATCGTCAAAAAAGCTGTTATCGGACATTTCTAGTTGAGGTGTAACGATTCATTTTACCAACGATTGGATTCATAATTTGGGGTTGCCGATACGATTTAGGGACAATATTAGTTTATTCGGAACCATACGATCTGAAACAGTTGAGGGAGTTAAAATCGATTCAGTAACTTTTTAGACAAACACGACACTCACAGTAGTACTTTTTAGTTCCCTGGACAGATAAAACGTCCTTAACTTCAAAGTCAGATATTCAACATTTTTAGAGCAGGTGTCTGAAATCATGTTACTATCGGTGTACCATGTTTGTGTAACGAGGGGCGCCGTACCTCCTCCTTGCCACTGAAGTTGAAGTTTGTCCATCATGTTTTCCAGGGACTGAAGATTTGCCAGTGGTAGAACCTGGAAGAGTTAGCCTTTGACTTTGTGGTCAGCTCCTCCCGGTATGTGGTTTGAACGTCTAGTTAGCGTAGCATGTTAGCGCAAAGAAGGAGTACAACATAGCTGGGTCAAAAAGTCTTAGGTTGCTGCGCTCTCTCGTCTTTATTAAGGTCGCCCGATTATGAAAAACTTTTTCATAGAATGTCCTTTGAGCTCAGTACAAGGTGACTCAGAGACCTCTCTGACTCCGTCCTCTGGAGAGCACCATCTTGGGGTTTTTTTGCGTAAAGTTTGCGGTTTCAATTATTTTAAAAGTGCTACAAACAACTTTTGTAGTATTGATAAAATTGAATAATTAACTTTAAAAAATGTGTAATTAATTAATTAACCTGCACAGTGGCCTTGTGGTTAGAGTGTCCGCCCTGAGATCGGTAGGTCGTGAGTTCAAACCCCGGCCGAGTCATACCAAAGACTATAAAAATTATTATAAGTTATTTTTAAAATAAAATTATTTATAAGTTGTTACTGGAAAAATGTTACGGGAAAAATGTTAAAACTGTGGAATGTGACAGAGTCAGATGATTGCCGATTTTGTTGTCGGGAGTCTGAATCCACCCTGCATTTGTTTTGGTATTGTCATATTGTGTCTTTGTTTTGGGTGGAAGTTGAAAAAATGTGTTTAAAGGGGAACATCATCACCAGACCTATGTAAGCGTCAATATATACCTTGATGTTGCAGAAAAAAGACCATATATTTTTTTAACCGATTTTCCGAACTCTAAATGGGTGAATTTTGGCGAATTAAACGCCTTTCTATTATTCGCTCTCGGAGCGATGACGTCACGACGTGACGTCACATCGGGAAGTAATCCGCCATTTTCTCAAACACCGAGTCAAATCAGCTCTGTTATTTTCCTTTTTTTCGACTGTTTTCCGTACCTTGGAGACATCATGCCTCGTCGGTGTGTTGTCGGAGGGTGTAACAACACGAACAGGGACGGATTCAGGTTGCACCAGTGGCCCAAAGATGTGAAAGTGGCAAGAAATCGGACGTTTGTTCCGCACACTTTACCGACGAAAGCTATGCTACGACAGAGATGGCAAGAATGTGTGGATATCCTGCGACACTCAAAGCAGATGCATTTCCAATGATAAAGTCAAAGAAATCTGCCGCCAGACCCCCATTGAATCTGCCGGAGTGTGTGAGCAATTCAGGGACAAAAGACCGCGGTAGCACAGCAAGCAATGGCGGCAGTTTGTTCCCGCAGACGAGCGAGCTAAACCCCCCTGGATGTCTTGGCTCACACCGTCCCTTATGCCACCGAAGATGATCAAGAGAAAAAAATCGACCCTAGCTTCCCTGGCCTGCTGACATTAACTCCAAAACTGGACAGATCAGCTTTCAGGAAAAGAGAGCGAATGAGGGTATGTCTACAGAATATATTAATTGATGAAAATTGGGCTGTCTGCACTCTCAAAGTGCATGTTGTTGCCAAATGTATTTCATATGCTGTAAACCTAGTTCATAGTTGTTAGTTTCCTTTAATGCCAAACAAACACATACCAATCGTTGGTTCGAAGGCGATCGCCGAATTCGTCCTCGCTTTCTCCCGTGTCGCTGGCTGTCGTGTCGTTTTCGTCGGTTTCGTCTGCATACGGTTCAAACCGATATGGCTCAATAGCTTCAGTTTCTTCTTCAATTTCGTTTTCGCTACCTGCCTCCACACTACAACCATCCGTTTCAATACCTGCGTAATCTGTTGAATCGCTTGAACCCGCTGAAATCCGAGTCTGAATCCGAGCTAATGTCGCTATAGCTTGCTGTTCTATGCGCCATGTTTGTTTGTGTTGGCATCACTATGTGACGTCACAGGAAAATGGACGGGTGTATATAACGATGGTTAAAATCAGGCACTTTGAAACTTTTTTTAGGGATATTGCGTAATGGGTAAAATTTTGAAAAAAAACTTCGAAAAATAAAATAAGCCACTGGGAACTGATTTTTAATGGTTTTAACCCTTCTGAAATTGTGATAATGTTCCCCTTTAAGGATTGATTTGTTTATGAAGCTTGATGTGGTTTCTGTTATTTTAGGAGAGTTCATTGACAGTCATGATTTAGTCCATTTAATTATAGTACTCGGTAAAAGGTTTATTTTTAAGGCCAAAAACAGATATTCACTTAGTATTACTTTCTTTAAAACATTTATTCAGTATTTTTTAACTTTAAGAAAGTTATATGGTTGAAACCGATAATGATGCCAAAAAACATAAAAAAAAGATGGGACGTCCTCAAATACTTATTTTGAAAATGTAATTTTGTTTATAGATTATATGCAATCTGTTGTTGTGTTCCCTAATTTTCAGTGTACATAAATGAAGGTGCGTGTTGCTGAGCCCGACCTGGACATAATCTGGACTGGACCTGGTTTTAAGAACCCTTTAAACAATCTAATTTCATTGACAACCTGGTCAGGTGAAGATAATGAACTTTAAAAAAAAATAAAATAAAATAAGATAAATAAATAAAAAAACATTGTCATGAATAAAAAAGAAAGTAAAACAATATAAAAACAATTACATAAAAAATAGTAATTAATGAAAATGTTAGTGGACCAGCAGCACACACAATCATGTGTGCTTCACAGACTGTATCCCTTGCAGACTGCATTGTTCTATAATGTAGGAACCAGAATATTAATAACAGAAAGAAACAACCCCTTTTGTGTGAATGAGTGTAAATGAGGGAGGGAGATTTTTTTTGGGGTTGGTGCACTAATTGTAAGTGTATCTTGTGTTTTTTCTTATAGTCTTTTTTAAAAAAAAGACTATAAAAATGGGACCCATTACCTCCCTGCTTGGCACTCAGCATCAAGGGTTGGAATTGGGGGTTAAATCACCAAAAATGACTTCCAAGCGCGGCCACCGCTACTGCTCCTCTCACCTCCCAGGGGGTGGAACAAGGGGATGGGTCAAATGCAGAGGGTAATTTCACCACACCTAGTGTGTGTGTGTGACTATCAGTGGTACTTTACCTTTAACTTAACTTTAATTACCTTCTAAAATGATGTTAGATCGATATATAGCTCGCCAACTAGCCGAGCACAGATTGATTTTCTAGAATCATGGAAATATAGATCAATATATCGATCAATCGTTACACCTCTAGTAATAAGTACACTATGTACAAGATAAACACTTTGTAGGGTGCAACACAATACAAAAGAGGCACATTCAACTTAATGGCACAGACTACTTTCTGACTACGGCAACACAGCTAGGACAAACTGAAATGAATTCACAATTGAAAATGAGATGATCAGAAGTGTAACAAGACAATATATAACCACTGGACAGAGAAGTCATCATCAGCTTGGTGTTAAATGTTAAATAAAGATGTTTAGGCTTTCTTATTATTCAATTCCACCGACAAGTGCGAGAGATTTGTCTCAAAGCTGCAGAATAAGTAAGCAATAAAGGACCTTTAAGCTGTGACCAAAACCCTGGGCGTTTGTCAAAGTATCATATTGCCTTTATATTGAATCTAAATGTCAGGTGTTTTTTTTGTTGTGCTTACATAAGACTGTGGAACGTCATCAAAAATCAAACTTGACACTTGAAATGTTTTGGCAAGCCAAGAAGTTTGGGTACGGCGCAGTGTGCGGTCATTTTTTTCTTCAGTTTATTGTATTTGAACAGATGACACCCACACCAGAACCAAGCTTTCCTCTGTTCTCCTCCTTCTCAGAGAGAATGTGGGCCCGTTCTTGACCTTTGGTGCACACACCTCCCACACAACAACACACATGCTTGTACACAAATCCAAGCCGACAAAGGCCAGTACTAGTCTTTGATGCACCGCCACCATCCACATGAAAGTGCACCTGGTGGTTGAGTGTTCCCCCCATAGACTGAGCCATGCAGGCTTTGAGTGGCCCTAAACAACATTTCGTTTGTGGCCCCATTTTGGTCTTTAATATGACTTATTTATTAATATTATTACCACATATAAAGCCTCAGTATGTTTACATGCACCAACAAACTAAATATTGAGTTATTGTATTTACAGGACTATATAGCACACCAGAATATACGCCGCACCCACAAAATTTTTAAAGGAAAATATATTTTTCCATATGTTAACCGCACCGGACCATAAGCCGAAGACATTTGTTGGGAAATGCATACTTGCCAACCCTCCCGAATTTTCCGGGAGACTCCCGAAATTCAGCGCCTCTCCCGAAAACCTCCCGGGACAAATATTCTCCCGAAAATCTCCCGATTTTCAGCCGGAGCTGGAGGCCACGCCCCCTCCAGCTCCATGAGGACCTGAGTGAGGACAGCCTTTTTTCAGACGGGAGGACAACAGGGTGACAAGAACTAAATCATCCAGACTAGAGACAAATTGTATTATTATGTTTATCTTACCTAAAAATAAATATATTTATTAATTAAAAAAAAAAAAAACTAAATACATTTTTACTATATTTTGCTAAAAACATCCAAATTGATTGTATTTTTATTTGTATTTTTTCTGACTCCTTATTACATACAGCCATAGAATTATACATTAAAATAAACATATTTGAAATAATTAATTTTAAATTATCATAATAATTCATTTAAAATGACCATATTTAATTATTAAAATAATTGCTTGTTTATCAACAACTTTAGCATTTTATTCATTACATTTTGAAGCTCTCAGAAACCAAGTTATTTTATATTCCTTAATATTTATTTATGCAAGTTTGAAGTATCAATTATCTAAACACAGTTTTGTTTGCATATTTTCAGGATGTATTTATATATATATATATATATATATATATATATATATATATATATATATATATATATATATATATATATATACATATATATGTATTAAATACTTGACTTGGTGAATTCTAGCTGTCAATATACTCCTCCCCTCTTAACCACGCCCCCGACCACGCCCCACACCCCCCACCTCCCGAAATCGGAGGTCTCAAGGTTGGCAAGTATGGTGAAATGTGTTATTTACACGGAACGATTTTGTACATGTTTATTTATATACTTAATTGTTTCCAAACAATATGTAACATGGCAGTAAAACGACTGATCAAACAAAACAGAAGTCATCGTCATGGACCCATTAGCTGCGGAAGCTCGCTCTACAGTCAGCTAAACAGACTCGTCTTGGTGAATTTTACAGAACTGAAACAATACAAAAAGAATGCCATTGTAAGTTAATAATAATAATTAAGACACTTGTTATTATTCCTGTGGTTAGAGTGTCCGCCCTGAGATCGGTAGGTCGTGAGTTCAAACCCCGATGACAACCAGGAGCAGGTGTGTCCTGATTGCCAATCAGGTGCACGTGAAGCAAACAGGGAATAATGCCAGAATAAAAGTGCTGGACAGGAAATAAAGGAAAATATAAAAACATAAGAAAACGACAGTCATGACAATTGCCATAAAACATCAGTTACATGTCGACGAAATTTTGTTGGAGCAAATATGGAAAAGTGCCAAGATGGTACAGGTGACTGCAGCTTAATAGTTTTCTGGTACATACTTTACATGTGCAGTACAATAACAGTAGTTTTCGCAGCATCAATTTTATCAGTGTTCAACCCCTCTGCACACACACACACCCAAAACGCCACAATTTTAACATGCAACATGCCTTTTAAAAAGCATAACAAACTATAATAATACGAAATATTCAATGGAAATCAATACAACGGAATGTACTACAAACCACTACAGTAGTTCTATAAAGTAATAATAATAATGTAAGGTCGTGAGTTCAAACCCCGGCCGAGTCATACCAAAGACTATAAAAATGGGACCCATTACCTCGCTGCTTGGCACTCAGCATCAAGAGTTGGAATTGGGGGTTAAATCACCAAAATGATTCCCGAGCGCGGACACCGCTGCTGCTCACTGCTCCCCTCACCTCCGAGGGGGTGGAACAAGGGGATGGGTCAAATGCAGAGAGTAATTTGACCACACCTAGTGTGTGTGTGACTATCAGTGGTACTTTAACATGAACTTTAATTATGATTATTAAACATGCATGTTAGCCGATGCTAATGATGCTAGCTTCATTACATTACAATAGCACATACAAATAGGCATGAAAACACTCCTACAGACATCACACATGGGACGGTTTAGTAAATATAAACTGTTTTAGTTATATTATAAAACTTAAAAACATGTTGTGGAGTGATAAATGAAGAATCCACACAAGTAGTAACGCTGTGGACGGCTAGAAGACCGGACGGCTCATAGCTAAGCCGACACAGAAGGGCACTGCAGCAACTGCCGTACCTGCAGTGAGCAAACTCGTCCAAACGATGGCGCCATAGCACAAACAATAAGACACCTATTCAGTGTTTGATTGTGGGGTTTTTTAAGCTATTTACATTATAGCCGGAGGTCAGCGATGAAGAATCTATAAATTACCTGCACCGTTTTATAAACCGCAGAGTTCAAAGCCTAGGAAAAAAGTAGCTGCTTATAGTCCGTAATTTATGGTAAATTGTTTTGCGGGAAAAGGGACCGTGGGGGGTAGACTTCTCCCTTTACTATTAGTCTTATTTTGTATATTCTGAAGAATCACCATCCTCTACAGTAGACATTTGATTTTGTTGGATTCATTTTGTCAAAATGACCGTCTCTAACAAGTTTTATTTGAACTGAACTCACAGGCCACCAGTTAAATAGCCTAAATGATATAAAAAAAATTAAAAAAAAGAGAGGACCTAAAATGGAACCTTGAGGAACACCACAAGTTAAACAAAATATTACTGACCGTATCTGAAGTAAACAATCTACAGCAACACATTAGTTACATTATATTACCATGCACTTTAGTTACATTATATTACCATGCACTTAAGTTACATTATATTACCATGCACTTTAGTTACATTATATTACCATGCACACTCGTTACATTATATTACCGTGCACATTAGTTACATTATATTACCATGCACATGAGTTACATTATATTACCATGCACATTAGTTACATTATATTACCATGCACATTAGTTACATTATATTACCATGCACTTTAGTGACATTATATTACCATGCACATTAGTTACATTATATTACCATGCACTTTAGTGACATTATATTACCATGCACATTAGTTACATTATATTACCATGCACATTAGTTACATTATATTACCATGCACATTAGTTACATTATATTACCATGCACTTTAGTTACATTATATTACCATGCACTTTAGTTACATTATATTACCATGCACATTAGTTACATTATATGACCATGCACATTAGTTACATTATATGACCATGCACATTAGTTACATTATATGACCATGCACATTAGTTACATTATATTACCATGCACTTTAGTTACATTATATTACCATGCATATTAGTTACATTATATTACCATGCACATTAGTTACATTATATTACCATGCACTTTAGTTACATTATATTACCATGCGCATTAGTTACATTATATGACCATGCACATTAGATACATTATATTACCATACACATGAGTTACATTATATTACCATGCACATTAGTTACATTATATTACCATGCACTTTAGTTACATTATATTACCATGCACACTAGTTACATTATATTACCATACACATTAGTTACATTATATTACCATGCACATTAGTTACATTATATTACCATGCACTTTAGTTACATTATATTACCATGCACACTAGTTACATTATATTACCATACACATTAGTTACATTATATTACCATGCACATTAGTTACATTATATTACCATGCACTTTAGTTACATTATATTACCATACACATTAGTTACATTATATTACCATGCACTTTAGTTACATTATATTACCATGCACACTAGTTACATTATATTACCATACACATTAGTTACATTATATTACCATGCACATTAGTTACATTATATTACCATGCATATTAGTTATATTAGATTACCATGCACATTAGTTACATTATATGACCATGCACATTAGTTACATTATACGACCATGCACATTAGTTACATTATATTACCATGCACACTAATTACATTATATTACCATGCACTTTAGTTACATTATATTACCATGCACATTAGTTACATTATATTACCATGCACATTAGTTAATTATATTACCATGTACACTAGTTACATTATATTACCATGCACACTAGTTACATTATATTACCATGCACATTAGTTACATTATATTACCATGCACATTAGTTACATTATATTTCCATGCACATTAGTTACATTATATTACCATGTACACTAGTTACATTATATTACCATGCACACTAGTTACATTATATTACCATGCACACTAGTTACATTATATTACCATGCACATTAGTTACATTATATTACAATGCACATTAGTTACATTATTGTTACGAATGGGTCGCATCTTACTGCGGGGTTCGTTCTCCCGGGATGCAGACGGACCACTCCGGACAAGGCGTGCAGGTAGGAAGATAATTTAATCTTCGTCAATCAAACACGTACCAAAAACAGAAAACAACCAAAAGTAAAATGTGCCGATCGCACGGGAAGCTAAGATAACCACTTAGCGCAGGAATCATAAACAAGGAGCCAAGAAATACCAACGTAACCTGTTGCGTACAGCAAACAATGAAGCCAGACCGAGTGTGGCGAGCAACGCGAATAAATAGCTCTCTGATTAGTGGTCGACAGCAGGTGAGCGTGCCGACCACTAACCAGAGGCAGGTGAACCCAATTAATCCCAATGGAAAGCAAAAACAAACCCAGAGGTGCACAAAACAGGAACTAAGGGAGTCCAAAACTAACAGAACATAACAAAACATGATCTGGGCCACGGATCATGACACATAATATTACCTTGCACACTAGGGAAAACAACTTAGTAACTGCCACGAAGGAGAGGACTTAGGCTCTATGAAAATCACAAGTTTGACCTTAGTGTACCATGTTCCATGCTTGCAAGGTTAAAATGTCAGTGCAAGGATCTGCCAATGTGTTGACAGTGGTCCGAGATCCTCTATCCCACAGGAGCACACTTTTTTTTTTCGGAAATTGCTACAAAAATGTTTGTCTCCCAAGTTTTGGACTGAACTCAGGGGCCCGGGCCGCCGGTTAAATAGACCCTGGTAGCTGTGGCCCTGAACAACCACATGTGATACACGCCTGCTGTTTTATGTCTGCAAAATGAACTTGCTTAACTGCAACATCAGCATGAGCTTGCAGATAGGGAACAATAACGTGTGTGTGGTTTTCAAATGTGTTTCTCAAGCAGTACACAATTTCTCTTCGCAATGTTTTTTCCTCTTACCGTCTAAATCCGTTACGTAATACCACACGTTTGTGCTTTCTGATGCGTTGGGTGCGTCAGAACAACGAGACGTGGCAGAAGCGAGAATACCACTTTTGGCCGGTGATGTGTCGCCCCCTCGGTCACTCAGCCCTTATTTCTGCAAAGATGGGCCCGTAATCGGACTCCTGCACTTCCACTACCTCCATGAAATTGGTCTCTAGGTCAGAAATTCAAGCTGGGCTGTCAATCACTGGACTAGTGGAAGATTTTAGGGGAAAATAGATGGGGTCCATTAAGGTCTGTCTGATTGGGAGCAGCTATTTAGGTGTCATTACTGCAGGCACGGAGCAGGATCCAAAAACCTCCCGTGTCATCAGAGCTGCAGCATGACCTGGTTTAAGAACAAACTTTTAACCCTTGAAAAGATGTATGACAAAAGGAGAAAACAAATCTTAATAGCTTTAAATAACGGATATTATTAGGGGTGTCCCGATCAGATTTATTGATATAGATCCAAGTATCGTTTATATCAGTCCTCAAAGAGTATGGCGTATCGGACCGCCTGATCCGCTCCCCGTATGATCAGTGTCAGAGCTTGGTCCGCATTGCCGGCAGTAAGTCTGAACGGTTTCCAGTGAGGGTTGGACTCTGCTGCCCTTTGTCACCGATTCTGAACTTTTATGGACAGAATTTTGAGGCGCAGTCAGGGCGTTCAGAAGATCCGGTTTGGTGGCTGCAGGATTAGGTCTCTGCATTTTGAAGATGATGTGGTCCTGCTGGCTTAATCTGGCCAGGATCTTCAGCTCTCACTGGATCGGTTCGCAGCCGAGTGTGAAGCGACTGAGATGAAAATCAGTACTTCCAAGTCCGAGTCCATGGTTCTCGCCCGGAAAAGGGTGGAGTGCCATCTCCGGGTTGGGGAGGAGTTCCTTCCCCTAGTAGAGGAGTTCAAGTACCTCGGAGTCTTGTTCACGAGTGAGGGAAGAGTGGATCGTGAGATCGACAGGCGGATCGGTGCAGCATCTGCAGTGGTGCGGACGCCGTATCGATCAGTCGTGGTGAAGAAAGAGCCGAGCCGTAAGGCTCTCAATTTACCGGTCGATCTACGTTCCCATCCTCACCTATGGTCATGAGCTTTAGGTTATGACCGAAAGGACAAAATCATGGTTACAAGCTGCCAAAATTAGTTTTCTTCCATTGGGCTCTTTCTTAGAGAGAGGGTGTGAAGCTATGTCCTTTGAGAGGAGCTCAAAGTAAAGCCGTGGTGGAAAGACTATGTCTCCCAGCTGGTCTGGGAACACCTTGTGATCCCCCAAAAAGAGTTGGATGAAGTAGCTGGGGAGAGGCAAGTCTGGGCTTCTCTACTTGGGCTGCTGCCCCCACGACCTGACTTCGTATAAGCGGAAGAAGATGGATGGGTGGATATATCAGATTGCATGTAAAATCTCCGAAACAAACACCCTTGAAGAAACAGTTTTTTAAACAAGACCCTCGCCTCATGTGGTTTCCACCACCGCTGTGGCAAAGTGTTTTGATTTTGCTTCCTGGGTTTAAAGCATCATCCATCCATCCATCCAGTTTCTACCGCTTGTCCCTCTCTGAGTTGCGGGGGGCGCTGAGCCTATCCCAGCTGCATTCGGGCAGAAGGCGGGGTACAACCTGGACAAGTCGCCACCTCATCGCAGGGCCAACACAGATAGACAGACAACATTCACACTCACATCCACACACTAGGGCCAATTTAGTGTTGCCAATCAACCTATCCCCAGGTGCATGTCTTTGGAGGTGGGAGGAACGGAGAGAACCCACGCAGTCACGGGGAGAACATGCAAACTCCACACAGAAAGACCCCGAGCCCGGGATTGAACCTAGGACCTTCTTATTGTGAGGCACACGCACTAACTTCTGTTCTACCGTGCTGCCCTTTTAAAGCATCATGAACCACCCTCTCTCTCCTTCTGATTCACCCTAACTTTAGCCAATTCTGACTCTTCATACGTAAACCAACAAATCATCGTGGACTTTCGGTGTATCCCTGGGAGGGACAAGCAGTAATTGATGGATGGATTTGCAGTCCGTGAGCAAAGTTTGTCGCTGCAATGCCAACAAATTACCTCAGTTATCTATCTATCTATCTATCTATCTATCTATCTATCTAAAGATCCATCGGAATGTGTTTTAAAGTGAAATTGGCCACCTTTCATCATTCAATGCTCATCTCAGGCGCCGACTTCCAAGTTTACAAGCGGTCATAACAAATGGTGTGATTAATCCTCGTTTAATTATGAAAACGCACATTTTTTTATTAGCACATGCGATAACGTTGGCAGTCAGTTTTTTTCTTCAAGTGACACATCGAGGCTTCGTGGGACACAGGATCGCTCTTTGTGTTTCATATTGCATCGGTATTTGACCAATCACTAGTGTGTCGTTTTCTTCAACTTGATTTGCATTTCCATTTCATTTTTAGTTATTAGTAAACGTACTATATGTTAAATATATTTACCGTATTTTTCGGACTATAAGTCGCAGTTTTTTTCATAGTTTGGCCGGGCTCCAGTGCGATTTATATACAGGTAAAAGCCAGTAAATTAGAATATTTTGAAAAACTTGATTTATTTCAGTAATTGCATTCAAAAGGTGTAACTTGTACATTATATTTATCCATTGCACACAGACTGATGCATTCAAATGTTTATTTCATTTAATTTTGATGATTTGAAGTGGCAACAAATGAAAATCCAAAATTCCGTGTGTCACAAAATTAGAATATTGTGTAAGGCTAATACAAAAAAGGGATTTTTAGAAATGTTGGCCAACTGAAAAGTATGAAAATGAAAAATATGAGCATGTCCAATACTCAATACTTGGTTGGAGCTCCTTTTGCCTCAATTACTGCGTTAATGCGGCGTGGCATGGAGTCGATGAGTTTCTGGCACTGCTCAGGTGTTATGAGAGCCCAGGTTGCTCTGATAGTGGCCTTCAACTCTTCTGCGTTTTTGGGTCTGGCATTCTGCATCTTCCTTTTCACAATACCCCACAGATTTTCTATGGGGCTAAGGTCAGGGGAGTTGGCGGGCCAATTTAGAACAGAAATACCATGGTCCGTAAACCAGGCACGAGTAGATTTTGCGCTGTGTGCAGGCGCCAAGTCCTGTTGGAACTTGAAATCTCCATCTCCATAGAGCAGGTCAGCAGCAGGAAGCATGAAGTGCTCTAAAACTTGCTGGTAGACGGCTGCGTTGACCCTGGATCTCAGGAAACAGAGTGGACCGACACCAGCAGATGACATGGCACCCCAAACCATCACTGATGGTGTAAACTTTACACTAGACTTCAGGCAACGTGGATCCTGTGCCTCTCCTGTCTTCCTCCAGACTCTGGGACCTCGATTTCCAAAGGAAATGCAAAATTTGCATGGTTGGGTGATGGTTTGGGGTGCCATGTCATCTGCTGGTGTCGGTCCACTCTGTTTCCTGAGATCCAGGGTCAACGCAGCCGTCTACCAGCAAGTTTTAGAGCACTTCATGCTTCCTGCTGCTGACCTGCTCTATGGAGATGGAGATTTCAAGTTCCAACAGGACTTGGCGCCTGCACACAGCGCAAAATCTACCCGTGCCTGGTTTACGGACCATGGTATTTCTGTTCTAAATTGGCCCGCCAACTCCCCTGACTTTAGCCCCATAGAAAATCTGTGGGGTATTGTGAAAAGGAAGATGCAGAATGCCAGACCCAAAAACGCAGAAGAGTTGAAGGCCACTATCAGAGCAACCTGGGCTCTCATAACACCTGAGCAGTGCCAGAAACTCATCGACTCCATGCCACGCCGCATTAACGCAGTAATTGAGGCAAAAGGAGCTCCAACCAAGTATTGAGTATTGTACATGCTCATATGTTTCATTTTCATACTTTTCAGTTGGCCAACATTTCTAAAAATCCCTTTTTTGTATTAGCCTTACACAATATTCAAATTTTGTGACACACGGAATTTTGGATTTTCATTTGTTGCCACTTCAAATCATCAAAATTAAATGAAATAAACATTTGAATGCATCAGTCTGTGTGCAATGAATAAATATAATGTACAAGTTACACCTTTTGAATGCAATTACTGAAATAAATCAAGTTTTTCAAAATATTCTAATTTACTGGCTTTTACCTGTATGTTTTTTTCCTTCTTTATTATGCATTTTCGGCAGGTGCGACTTATACCCCGGTGCGACTTATACTCCGAAAAATACGGTAGTTGTGTCCCGTCATTTATTTTTCTGGCAATACAATACAGTTAAAACTGGCATATTTTAGACAATGTGGCAAACTGTGATTGATTATGATTAATTTACTTATCGACTGTGATTAATCTGATAAGAAAAATAATATGAACTTGACAGCGCTAATCATAATATATCATTACAATGAACATTAACGATATGGTTTTATTTCATTCTATTTCCAATTTGTCAGCCAAAATCATAAACAGGAAATCAACATTATGTGATCTTTCGCACCTCGCACTGTGCATTTTCCTACTGTCTTTTCCCATTTGCATTTAAAAGGGGGATGGATATATTGCATCAAGCAGATGGGGCTTACCGCACCTTTTCATATTCATGGGATTTTTACCATCATAAACACTGTGTTTTGCACTCGCATGGGAGGTAAAGTTGTATTTATTGGAAAGGTAAACACCTGGAATGAACTCTATTTCTATTGGTTCATTCATGGATTTATTCATATTTTGCTGCTGATTGGTCAGAGGAAATCATTACCAGTTCTCCCCCAAACATGATCGCAATGACCGCTTGTGCTTGTGAGCCACTTTATAACTCAACATGGTGGGATCAATCAGCTTCCTCAATTGGGCCACTGACGTCCACAATATGGCCCGTGAGACGGCACGAGTCCAATAAGCAATTTGGCCGTGCGCTGTGTTTTCATATAAAGTACAAATGTCAGCGGTCTGATAACTACCATTTTGTCACCATCTGGTGTCCAACAAAAGTAACTGTAGCCAGGGGCCATTAACTGTACATAATTGTCAGCAGATGTACATCATTTACTTATATGACCCAATCCAAACAACCTTCCCTAGTCATGGTTCAAAATTCAACCAGCACAAACATTCTACAAACATGGTCACATAGAACACATCCTGCTCATTGAACTTTGTGGGTATTATAAAAACGTCAAAATTGCACCCTTTTAAATCCATTACAAGGGATGATGGGGAAAAATGCAAAACACTCTCTCTACACTTATCCATGTTTGGCGCATTTTAGCTGCTTGATATTTCTGATGGATTAAAAAAAACTATAAAGAGGTTGTCACGGACGTAAACAAGGTAAGAGTTGAATTCTGACATACTCTTAATAACCAATATATATATATATATATATATATATATATATATATATATATATATATATATATATATATATATATATATATATATATATATATATATATATATATTGGTTATTAAGAGTATATATATATATGTGTGTGTATGTATGTATGTGGGTGTATATATATATATATATATATATATATATATATATATATATATATATATATATATATATATATATATATATATATATATATATATCCTGCCTTCCTTAAGCACACTTGTACACGAAGGCAGTAAGTTCAACACCTTCCGCTCATCAAAACTCTGAACACCAGGTTGACTGATGGAGGCCAGGTTTATTGACAATTGCAAGGGTAAAACTGTTGGACACAAACGTTGTAAATGTAAATGCATGAATTAAATGAACTTAATAATGTCATATCACAGACCACAGATTATCAAGTATTGCATTTGAATTAAATCTGAGTTTAACTTTGTCACATACCACTGTATGTTTTGTTATGATTAATAATATCAGTGACATATATGCTTTCTACTGTTTAAATTATCTTAAGTAACAGTACAACAAACGTCCACTAGATGGCGGCAGATGACAACAAATGAAAGTTAGCCGACGTGAACAGGTAATGCAATCAGAGATCGTCTAACATCATAAAACACACACATTTCACAGCTAAATATGACCCATTGTGTACTACAAACATTAAATATGGGTACATACCAACGATGCCACGAACAGCATAAGATGTGATAGTTTGCTGAGAAACACGAGGAATGAGGCGGAGTTGTGCGCACCTGTCTGAAATACTTCCGGAGTCTAAACACGTGACCTATCTGCGTGTTTCTTTAAGGTACAGCTCACTTAACAGAACCAACTGAAATGACTCGGAAATAAACACACACTAAATAAAGTCATCTTAATAACCGTGGCAGAACACTCCCCGCCTGGCATTATCAAATGTCATCACTTAAATGTCCCTACAGCTCTTATTGTTCCTAATCAGGAGCAAGAAGGAGGACTGTCTCTGAAATGGGATGCAGGAAGAGTTTAGTCCCATCTTTCCTGTAGACCTTGATCTCCACTTGCCGCACCTTACCGTCTTTGTTTGGAAAGACTTGAGTAATCAAGCCCAGAGGCCACTCGTTTCTTGCAAGCTGGTTGTCTTTGAGAAGGACAATACTCCCAAGCTGAAGGTCTGGGGTGGAGGCTGTCCACTTTCTCCGTGGTTGAAGTGATGCAAGGTATTGTTTCTTCCATCTACTCCAGAAAGTTTGGGCAAGATGTTGGACTTGACGCCACTGGGACTTGTGAAGTTCTTTGATCCAATCACCGACTGGGGCAGAAGGAAGACTCACCTTTTGGGTGAGGAGGGTCGCTGGAGTAAGGATGAGGGGGTCGTCCGGGTCAGTCGACACTGGGATCAGAGGTCTGGCATTAATGATTGCAGCAACCTCTGCCATCAGTGTAGTGAGTGCTTCGTGAGTGAGTCGTGAAGCTCCCAGCTGGAGGAACATGGAGTCCAGAATCCTTCGTGCTACTCCAATCATCCTCTCCCATGAACCACCCATATGAGAGGCGTGAGGAGCGTTGAACTTCCATTCACATCCTTGATCCAAGAGATACTTCTCGACCGAAGCATTAATGATGTTTGAGGAGATCTTCAGCTCTTTACCCGCGCTGACAAAGTTAGTTCCTCGGTCTGAACGAATAAGCTTCACAGGGCCCCTAACAGCAAGGAAACGCCGAAGAGCGTTGATGAAGCTTGACGTGTCGAGAGATTCTATTACCTCGATGTGGACAGCTCGAACACTCATGCAGGTAAATAACACTGCCCACCGTTTACTCTGAGCGAAGCCACCTCTTGTACGTCGTGAAGACACAGCCCACGGTCCGAACACATCCAAGCCAACATTTGTGAATGGAGGTTCAGTAGAGAGGCGATCTTCCGGAAGGTCGGCCATCTTCTGTGTCTGATGGGGGCCTCGTAGTTTGTTATCGGGGAGACGGCGCCTTAGTGACTTGAAAGGCAGCGGAGCTACCCAGCTGTTGTTTTTATCTTTCTTTAAGTTGTCTCTCATGATTTTCAAGAAATAAATGTCCTCAATTGATGGAGCAACTTTGTCATCATCCCTTGTCTGTTGAAACACTGTGGAGCCCAACTCCTCAGCTTCTCGACTGCATGTAAGAATCCCTGTTGTCTGTATCTTAGGATAGTCTTTGTATTGAAACTGACTGCACCTCTCTTTCACCTGCAGGGTGTTTGGGCATGGTTGAAAGATGGAGGGGCGTTTCCATTCTGCTGTCTGGGTATAGAAGGCAATTACACTGTCTGGCTTGTGCACACCTCTCAGGCAGACGTTACCAACTATCACCCACCCCAGGTCGAGTTTCTGTGCATAAGGAGCATCTCGAGGGCCGTTCAACTGTTTGCGAACTTTGTGGGCTGCGATAATGTCTCGCCCTAGGAGAAGCATAATGGCTGTATTCTGTTCGAGCTCTGGGATGAATTGAGCAATAGACTTCAGGTGGGGGTGATTAGCTGCAGCATTGGGAGTTGGGATCTCTGATCTATTGTTAGGGATGTCGTTGCATTCAACCAGACTTGGTAGAGGAAGACTGACTTTCCCGTCCATGGATTCGATCTGGTAACCTGTAGCTCTTCTCCCCATGGTTTCTGTTACTCCCGAACAGGTTCGGAGAGAGTATGGAGAGGGGGATCCTTGGACTTTGAAGGTGTCGAAGAACTCAGACCGGGCCAAGGATCTGTTGCTGTGTTCGTCAATGATAGCGTAGACCTTTATTGCCTTCTCTTGACGGTTGACGGGGTAGATTTTAACCAAACAGATTTTAGAACATGACCTGTCGCTTTGATCACCACCACAGACTGTAGTGCAGCTGCTGGCAACTTCTGAAGATGTTGGCTCCCCGCCATGCTTTGAAGAGGGGTATGGCTCCTCTGACTGTGGTGCCGGTCCTGGATGAAGAGCAGAGTTATGTTTCTCACTCCCACATTCAGTGCATGTGGCTGTATACTTGCAGTCTCTAGCCATGTGTTTTGAAGATGTGCAACATTTAAAGCAGATCTTGTGTTCTCTGAGGAATGCTTTCCTTTCTTCTATGGGTTTATCTCGGAAAGCTCGACATTTCCTCAGAAGGTGGGGTTTTTTATGAATTGGGCAGTGACGTTCGGGGTTCTCAGCTTCATCACTGTGTTCTGTAGGAGTGACGTCCATCTTGTGGACTGATATTTCTTTTGGTTTGGTTGTTCTAAAGGTCTTGTCCGTCATTGCAATGTCAGCTTGAACAGCAAAGTTGAAACTAGGGTCATTTCTGATTTTAGCCTGATGGAAAATAAAGTCCACAAATACTTCAAAGGGAGGGAATGAGACTCGACAACGTTCTTTGTAATCGGACCCAACAGACAGCCATTTGTCTTGCAGACTAGAGGGCAACTTCTGGACAAGAGGACTTATTCCTCTGGCTTTGTCGAGGTAGTGAAGGCCGGGAAGAGTTCCATCTGTCTTGGCCGCCTGCAGTTCCATAAGAAGGTCACTGAGCTCATGAAGTTTTGCATAGTCTTTGTAGGTGATTTTGGGGAAGTTGCTGATGCGTTGGAAGAGTGCCTCTTCGACTACTTCAGGGGCTCCGTAGCATGCGTCCAGTCTGTTCCATATCATCTGAAGTCCTCTTTGAGGTTGGCTAGTGTTGACAGCTCGAATACGTTTTGCATGTTCTCCTGACTCTTTCCCAAGCCACTTGACCAGCAAATCCATTTCCTCGCTGCATGTTAGATGAAGTCCTCTTACTGCGTTTTGAAAGGACTGTTGCCAAGCGCTGTACCTCTCCGGCTGATCGTTGAATTGGGTCATACATGTAGTGACCAGTTCACGTCGAGCGAAATATCTGATGACATCACTCATATCTGATCTGTCATGATGAGCATTATGAGGAGTGTTACTGGACATGGTGGGATACTGAAAACCATTATTACTTGATCCCTGTGGGTTATGATAACCTTGAGTATTCTTGAAGGGTAGGGGCGTGGTCATAGAGGGTTGTGGCTGATTTACAGTTACTCTGCTTGCTGCTGTTTGTGTGATGTTGGAAGCAGCTGGCCTCTCTACTGCTATGGACTGGAGAGCATGGTGATAGTTTCTTGGTGCTGGGTCTAAACATAGATGGCTGCTTTCATTTTGAGAAGGAAAATGAGGATGTGGATGCAGTGCCGGGGTTGAATGTGTGGGTAGCTGACCAACATTGTCCTGGATGAAGGGGTGAAGAGGGGCGTTGGATTGTGTGCCTCGCTCACGAGCACCATCCCGAGTGTATTCTTCTAATGCTACAGACGAATGTTCTTTAGACTGTTCAGTGACATATTCTCTGGTCCGCTCTAGAGGGTCACAGGGAATCTCTTGAAGTGGGAGCTTCCTGCTACTTTGCACACTGCCATCCATGTTGAACGCTGCTTCTAGCGCCTCAGCCTCCGCTTCAGCTACAGCTGCATCTCTTTCTAGAGACAGTTTCATCATTCGTGCTTCTAATTGGGCTTTTTCCATTGCTAGGATCATGTCTTTTTCTGCAAAGTTCAGTCGTGCTTTTGCTGCCTCTGCGTTGGCACGGGCTAAAGCCGCAGCATTCCCTGCAGATGATTTTGTGGAGCGTGATGTGTAGGATCTAGACTTCAGCGACGGCTCCTTTGAATCCATGATGTATGTTCAGCGTGAAACTGTGTTATCTTATGCGATGAAGTCGTTGTTTTACTATCCTGCCTTCCTTAAGCACACTTGTACACGAAGGCAGTAAGTTCAACACCTTCCGCTCATCAAAACTCTGAACACCAGGTTGACTGATGGAGGCCAGGTTTATTGACAATTGCAAGGGTAAAACTGTTGGACACAAACGTTGTAAATGTAAATGCATGAATTAAATGAACTTAATAATGTCATATCACAGACCACAGATTATCAAGTATTGCATTTGAATTAAATCTGAGTTTAACTTTGTCACATACCACTGTATGTTTTGTTATGATTAATAATATCAGTGACATATATGCTTTCTACTGTTTAAATTATCTTAAGTAACAGTACAACAAACGTCCACTAGATGGCGGCAGATGACAACAAATGAAAGTTAGCCGACGTGAACAGGTAATGCAATCAGAGATCGTCTAACA